>NC_054701.1:6634914-6661370 GCF_016097555.1 Gigantopelta aegis
AAAAAAACTTAGTTTGTTTTGTTTAACGACACCGTTAGAGCACGTTGATCTACATCGGCTATTGCATTTCAGACAGTTGATAATTTTAACATGTAGTCATAGCGAGGAATCCAAAGCTAGCTGTAATGAGGTTATGTCATATTTTGCACAGGCCTAGTAATGAATTTGACAAGGTGAAAAATGATGGTGTTTGATTCCGATGTTTAGATTTTTCCGTATACGACTAAAGATAAAATTACATCTACATGTAAAGGCTTAACTAGTCAGGATTGTCGCTGTTTATAATGCTTCTGTTACTAAAATAAATTAATGTATAAGCTTATTATTCAGTACATAGTTGTTGTTTGTTTGTTTGTTTTTGTTTGTTTTTTAAATAACTTATTTTTATTGTTTTTACCCTACGTCGCAGAGGACGGTAAAGCGTTCTCGTCACTAAAGCTTGATAAATCGTTTTGACACTGCGATTATTCGGGGGATGCCAGTAACATACATCACTCAAAAATAATACGTCACACCCCTGCGCTCCAAATGGACGTTATTTTCCCCGGAATTACGGACCGTCGACATAATTAAATGATTTTTTTACAAAATATCAGTAATAAGTAGAATATGGAGGTTACGTTGATTGTTAAATAAAGTACTGGCTGTGTTGGGTCATTAATTAGATCAACCATCTGTGACTGAGTGCCTTTAATATAGGTAGATGCCTGTTGGCCAATCCCCAGAGCATTAATTTTGTTTAATGGCAATAAATGTTGTTTAAACCAAAGGTTTGTTCGTCAGAAACATACAACTACATATTTCTTCAGTTCAGATCAAACACGATCTTGTTAGCTGTAGACTGTATACAGCATATAGTGGACAAATGTATACCCCAACAATTCAAAGCGAAGTTGGATCATTACTTGAATGTTACATTTACAGGATTGAGAGCCAACAATGCTCTCGTGTGTGATAACTTGGATTGTGAGTATTTTACTCAGCCTTCTATCACTCTGTGGTGCCATATAGTCCATGCGCCAGACCAGATATTGGTACCACCTGGGTGGCCAAAGTCTACCAATGTTTTTTTCTGAAAGCCCTATGGCTATAGATAAAGAAATCACTTGATAGACCTTCAGAACTCACAGCTTAGTGGTAGTATTCACACTTTGAAGTAAGGCACTTGCGTGAGTTTGGATCAGTCATACTGTGGGGTAGGGCAAATGTAAAAAAGAATTTCTTGATGACCAATGGTCCGTTTTCCACAAATTGATGGGTATTACAGTTTAAATGAGGTATCGTGCAATTACTTTCATTAAGTAGGTCACCAGAGGTCAAGAGGTCACAAAATGTGACATATGCCCAAAATTTGGACGCCTGACAGAAAATACTCTATAAAACCCATATGCATCAGATTATGTTCACTTAAATTGATTTATTTATCAGCCAAAGCAATACAAAAGTTATTTTAAGTGTCAAACATGGGATGTTCTATGTAATTACGTAATGGTTAGAAACGTTATTTGCCGTTCTTTTGAAATGCATGTTTTTTGGTGCAAACTCCAGATATTACTCTTCATCCATAATATTTTGTTATAATAACCACTTCATTCAACACTGACTAATATGTTGGTTCTGACATGTGTCAAGGTGTATTTCACACAGTTACACTTGCATATAATTATGATGAAGGTCACTCAAAGGTTATGAAAATAGGTCATCATTCAATGGTAGAGTTATCCGGTATAGAAACGCTTGGTTATTTATTCAACTGCTTCAGAGATAGGTTCACAGTTAAGTCAAATACTGATACCACCTTTACATCAAGACTGTGATTGTTATTGCTCAATGATTTAATTATTATTCTCCTGAGTAATGAGAGTGTTTGTTATTTAAATATCATTCAAGTCAACATCGGAATTGTACCCTTCCTCCTCTTCGTCATCCTCAGAAAAGTCAACTACTTTCTCATCGTCCTCAGACATCTGATTGGCACATGTAGCTAGCATACACAAGTAGGTGCAGTTCATCTTGTTCTGAAGGTATGTGCAACTATCCTCCAAGCACTCTCTTGAACATGTACAGGACAGCATTTCCATCACTGCCACTGGAGCAGGCAAACCATGTCCCCAGTCAATTACTAACTCTCCCCCCTCCTTTGACCAACTATTGCCAACGGGGTCAGGAATCTCTGGAAAGGCATCCAAGCTCCTCTTCCAAATTGCACATTGGTAATTTGCACGTTTGCAATGATTCTTCAAGGAAGAGGAACAGGGCGGAAGTTGCCATGAGTCAACCTCCCCCTTTCTTGGCGCAGACGATACTGAAGCGCAGGTCATTGACACTTTCTGTAGTAGACCTTGCGCTGTAGATACGGCAAGTTAGCGATTCCAACCTGTTGTATAAGTCATCTGACAGGCTCCAGTCGGTACCGAGTTGTGCAAGCGTTTCCCTGTGTTCAGTACTCATCAAGTGGAGACATGATAATTTTCCACGACCGGCAAAGGCACTCACCGTATCGCAACCACTGAATGCATGGAGCCTAAGTAGTGCTTTGCATTTTTCATGACCGAACATTTGTGCTACCTTCTCAACATCTACATACTGTACCTGTGTCTGCGAACCACTTTTCACGTACAATGGACATGCAACATGGTCTGCAAATGAGATACAAAGAACGAATACGTCCGTGTCCCCTGAAACAACCACAGCCGACCTGTAACCAGAGTTCGAACAGTGTATGGCATGTAACAGGAGAGTGTCCGCTTCCTCCTGTCCTGATCTTAGAGCTTCAACGTCACTCACAGAGTCCTCTGTTAACCCCTTGCAACAGGTTAGAAAGGAAGTTTCTCCATTGTTTTATTCTGTGGCCAGGTACTGTTATTCTGATTTTGAAATTGACTCGTTTCGGTATATGTCAAACACAATGTCTATTCGATTATTTCTGTCCCCCCCCCCCCCCCCCCCCTTCTTAGAGCATTTGAAAAAAAAAAACCTGTTTTTGAAACATCACTAAAGTACATATGATTTGTCTCTAAACATTGAACTAGTGCCATGCCATCGATGATACTTGCAGAATTTCCAGGTAGACCTTTCGCCGGAGACAAGTCCTTTTTCGGCTTTTTTGCCAGAGCAGGTTTGCTGATCTTCCTGAGGGTTCCCTCAGGTGTAGCTAGTGCCCACGGTATTGGACTTAGAGGATGGAATGACACATCCCTCATGTTGAGTTTCCGCGCCTGTCCTATTAGGATCATTTTAGCGAACAAGTTGCGATCTGCTTTCACAATTACCTGCCTCCCTCCAGTGTTATAGGTTTTCTTGACCTTCACATCACTGAACATCTTCAGGTTCTGCTTCGTCAAGGGGTCATGAACGTTGAGGGATCTGTCTCCAGTCTCTCTTCCCTGAACGTTTTGTACGAGGATTCGCCAATATCCTTGGCTTGCATGAGACCCTTGGTAACTTCCGTTGGTGCCAGCACACCTGTAGGAAAGCTGAGGAGATCTGAATTTATGAACAGATTAGTCCAATGGTTTCGTAGAATAGACACCACGTCCCGTTCATCACTTCGTATCCTGGACTGGCCGAGTTCTGGGTGAGTGAACGGGACGTGCCCAATGCCTAACATATCCGGAAGTAACCTGACGAACGAACTTCGATACTCAGCTGTGTGATACATGCCTGCAGCACCAGGCTTCAAGCTGAAGCCCCCCCCCCCCCCCTCCAAGTGTCTGAGTGTCTTTATTGACGGTTTCCTCAACTGCCTGGACTACAGGAATCCGTCCGAATGGATTGTTCCCCACTCTGGACAGGCAATCCACCGTCTCTAAAATAAGCATGAATTTCTGGATGCTGTATCTCAAGGTTCGTCATTTCAGCATAATAGCATGACAAATAGCAGGCACAGTTCTGTCTGTCATAAGCAAAACACCATGGTATACGGTAATGAATAACAGACATATGCAGTAACCAATCATCCTCTCTTGAACCATGCAACAGGTTCAACATTTGAGCAAGATCAATGTATGTCATCCAGAAAGCTGCCAGGTCTCATCCATTCATGCGAAGCTGGTCTAGATACTCCTGGAAATGGATAGCCAGTGTCTCAAAGGATGGATTCAAAAGGGTCTCTGTAAATGTCTTATGGCAAATATCCTCAGAAAACTGTTTGATCACCCCCATTGCACTGCCGATAGTGTTTTCCTCATTGTTTTCCTTCGATCCAATCCGTCCTCGGAATCCATCCCGTGCAAGTCTATGCAAGTCCTCATATACCAGCTTATGGAACCGAACAGCACTATTGTATTTGCGACCCTCCAACACACCTGCAATAGAACCCTCCGCTATGACACCGGATTCGATGCACAGGTCTTTCAACCCTGAATCCCTGAAGCGCTTTCAAGTGATTCCAAGTACAATGCACACAGTATGAAACACCGCCATCCGCGGAAAAATGTCAGAGAATGTTTCCCTTTGCTTCCATATGATTTCCATAGTTTTCGCGTAGAGGGCTTGGTCAAAGACTTCAACCATACTTTCAAGACCAAGCAAACATTTCAGTTTCTGTGATTGACGTAACACCTTCTTCATCATGCAATTAGTTATTGTAAAGAGAACACAAGTACCATTTAATTCACAACTGGTATAGAAGGTGGAGGCACTGTTGTATGCACCAAGTACCAAGGGACTGAAGTAGAGGGTGCATGTGTAGAAATCACCAAAGTTGGATGGCAATGCTTATGAAACCAAGATTTAGGCAAAATGTAATGGGAATATAAAGCGTTCCTATCGGATAACTCTACCATTGAAAGATTACCTACTTTCATGACCTTTGGGTGACCTTCGTCATAATTATATGCAAGTGTAACAATGTAAAATACATCTTGACACATATCAGAACCAACATGTTAGTCAGTGTTGAATGAAGTGGTTATTATAACAAAATATTATGGATATCGGTGTCTGAAGAGCAATATCTGGATTTTGCACCAAGAAACATGCATTTCAAAAGAACGGCAAATAACGTTTCTGACCATTACGTAACTACATAGAACATCCCATGTTTGACACTTAAAATAACTTTTGTATTGCTTTGGCTAATAAATAAATCAATTTAAGTGAAAATAATCTGATGCATATGGGTTTCACAGAGTATTTTCTGTCCGGTGTCCAAATTTGGGGCATATGTCAAATTTTGTGACCTTTTGACCTCTGGTGACCTACTTAATGAACGTAATTGCACGAGACCTCATTTAAACTGTAGCATCCACCAAGACAAACATTTTGACGGGTAATTTGTGAAAAACGGACCATTGGTCATCAAGAAATTCTATTTTACATTTGCCCTACCCCACAGTTGGACTGATCCAAACTCACGCAAGTGCCTTACTTCAAAGTGTGAATACAACCATTAAGCTGTGAGTTATGGAGGTCTATCAAGTGATTTCGTTATCTATAGGCATAGAGCTTTCAGAAAAACATTGGTAGACTTTGCCCACCCAGGTGGTACCAATACGTGAAATTTTGGGGTCTGGCTCATGGACTAATACTAGTAAGACTCAGTTGCCAAATATTCCACATCTATCCCTGAATTCAGACTTTTATACACCCGTATTTTAATGGGTCCTATTATGGTGTGGCGCCTTATTGGGAAGGGGTGTCTAGGGGCCCTCGCCCCCCCCCCCCCCCCCCAAATGGATTTGTAGATGTTCGGAAAAGCGATTTCACGGCATTTGGAGTCTGAAATCCGGGTCAATTCATAGTGGTATTTTCCATGTTCCGTAAGAGAATGAATGACGAATGTAACAGTCAGCAGAAAATTTGTAAACTTGCCTTCATATTTTTGAATTAATTGTCTGATTATTCATGAAGTAGGCTGCGTTCAGCGAATGATGGAAACTTTCCCGAACTATTTTGACTGTTCTCGAAAAAGGTCATTCGGTTCCACGTGTGGAGTAAAAACAAAAACAACCCAAAACCCCGAACAAAGTCTAGTAAACGTAAGCCACAAATCGTTGGCTGAAATTTAGCCAATGGGATCAGGTTAAAATGGAACCACTACGAAAAAAAACAACCGAACCATTTTTGTTGGCGAAAACGGATCTGATTTGGCAAAAACGTACCTCAAAGTATTTGTTCAGTATGGTTAAAACGGTAGCCTTCCTTTTAAACATATTCGTATTATTGCATATAATAAACAGGAACCATTTATAAATACCCACCCTGTCCTCTCATGTGCAGGTCTACACCGAAATACAATTATTTAACGTTTTACACAAACTTCATATTTATTTTTTATTTTACCCTAACCCGGACCAAGTTACACTGGTACATTTTGATAGAGTATGCCATGCCTCCTATACGCTCTTTGCGTGTGATATTCAACCCCTCCCATTCATGGCGTATATTTATTAATATTTAGATGTCCGATAACCTATTAACATCATGAAGGTTTACAGCGTCAATACATTGTATTTGTGTCATTTTATTTTATTTGTTCTTTTTACTTAACTTTAAAAAAAACCTCGCCCATAAACATAAAATACATTTGACATATAAACAAAATTTAATGATAGAAAATTTGTAAGCACATGAATGTATACATTAAATATATTAATACAATATTTTTTACAAATATGCAAAGTTGATCTTAGTATCTTACGTAACTTACAGCCAGTGCTACTCGTACTTAATTATGTATTCATGTAATGAAATTACTACCGATTCTTGGAACCGAACATACGCGAGTGCGAGTGCGAATAATTTTTACATGCTCATATACCACTAGAGTTTCGAGCATGTCCGTCCCGGGGCCTGTCTCTGGATAGCCAGGGGCTTGTCCCGGGACAGAAAAAAAATAAGCGGACAATTTTGAAATTTACACCCAAAATTAAATAGTGGGCCTTTAAAATTTTGATGCGCATCTCTAATATAATTAATAAAGAAAATTCTACTCATTAAATTTGGTCGCTAGATTAGATCGGGTGGTCAAAAAGAAATTAGATAAGATGGATGGTGGGGGGGGGGGGGGGGGTAGAGTTGAAAATGGGCAGTGAAAAAGTTAATAGAATAAAAAATTTTTAAAAAAAGAAGAAGTTACAAGCCAAAAATAAAAAGAATTGACTGATCGGTCGAATATTTATATAATTTGGAGCACTTTAGAAGGACAGTCCAAAAATAAATAAGAGAAAGAAGATAGGATCGGACTATTTAATAATATTAAAAAAAGAAAGTAATTTCGACATAAACTTTTGAACGAAGGTCTAAAAGTTTAAAGTCCGATCTATATGTCCACGTGAGTAGCCTCGTTAAGGCCGTTAGGGTGCACAGCTTGTAGGGACGAGATGGGTTGCATCCCGTCAAGAAAACCCCTAGATTGACAGTCAATAGACGTTGAAGGTGTAGTGCTGTGCTGAAATACAGATCTTGAGAAGCCGGATCCGTCTGAACGAGAGAGAGAGAATCAGACTAGGGTATAGTCCAGTCGTCATAGGTTGGTATAGTGGTGCGGACGGGCCCAACTCCGGATGATACGAGATGGTATCACAATAAAACAAAGTAAAGTCTAGAAAAGAGTAGTAGGGCCGACCCCGCTTCCTATTTCTTCTTAGAGTGGGGCGGTCAATCTCCCAGTGCTGCTAGGACAGGCTCGGACATGTAGAGACTAAACGCGAACAACCGTGGCGTTCTGCAGAATGGCCGTCATACGAGTCACGAAAAAAGAAAGTCAACATAGTCAGACGGAGAAATGACGTGGAGGCAAGGAATCTCTCTAAAAAAGAATCCAACCTGGTGGTGCAGACTGTCGACACGAGAAGCGTTCCAGCGTTCAATCGGTTCCAATGGCCGCATACATCCCAGTAGAAAACTTCACTTCGCTGATAAAAACAACAAAAGTGAAGGATCCTCAAGTCGAGCCGCGAAAGCACGTGCAGTGTGCACAAACACGTCTTACCGCGACGAGCTCCAGACTGGGAATGACCGAACATACGGGTACTTCGACCCCCTGGCCGCCATTGTTTATCACGTGATGCGGTGAAGCTTTTCCTTAGTTACCTATGGTTTGATAGTGAATTGAGGCAACTTTCGTCTATCATTTACTGCAGTCAACGGCCAAGATGCCTAAAACATTTTGTGCAGTTGGCTGCATAGATCATAAAATGATGTTAAAAAAACATATCGTTTTATAAATTTCGAAAAGAAGAGACCAGACGCCGCTTCTGGGTAGATGCACTAAAACGTGACAGTATTGCTGTCGACACTAACCGACGTTAATAACAACCAATATGGTTAAAGCATGTGAAATGATAAAAATTCCACATTATACTCTAAATAAAATACACAATTCCATCGTCTTCCATTAAAAAAGAAACTTATGCATCCAGTTCTTGAATACTCTTTTTATCATCAAATTTGTATGGTCTTCAATTTTCATTTAATCTCATTTTAGA
Source organism: Gigantopelta aegis (assembly GCF_016097555.1). NCBI lineage: Eukaryota > Metazoa > Mollusca > Gastropoda > Neomphalida > Peltospiridae > Gigantopelta > Gigantopelta aegis. Next base: position 6,643,347 of record NC_054701.1, read on the forward strand.
GTTGTTTGGTCATTCTCTATACTTGTATTTATTTTGCCATACTTCGGCTACTACATCTTATTTATTTATTTATTTTTAAATTTTAAAATGAAAGTATATACCTTTAAATTACACACATATATATAATAATCATAAGTTCTTAGGTTTTTTTGCAAATGTGTCTGTAGCAGGCCTGCAGTACGAAAATATAGGTTGTTTTCTTCTACTCTCTTTATATATAAATATGCCCCCCCCCCCCCTCCTCCAAAGACTGTCCCTAATACTAGAGATTTTGCCCCCTCCCCCACTCCAGATATTGTTCAAACGGACGTATAATAGCCCAAATGTATAATGTGTTGAACAAAAAAGGCATACTTGCATCTCGGAAAACTAAAATAATGGACTAATGTGTTTAATATTTACTTTTATTACATACCCATTAAATCTTACTATATAAATACAGTCCTGAATACAAATGTCACAAGTCAAGGGTACTAAAATAAGAACCATATTATATTTTAGAACATTTATTGTAAATACTTGGGTAATTGAGAATATATTGTTGAACTGTGTGTCATAGCTTGCTAAGGCAAACTATATTTTTATACTGTAATCACTAGCAAAGGTGTTTGTAAAGAATTTGGGCTTGGGCTTACATTGGTGAACACTTTTGTTTGTGAGTGAAGGCATGCATAGTTGGGATATAGTTGGGAGATGTAATGAGTTGTGGGCAGTCACATAACGTTCTTGAGAGAGAAACTGTGTGTTAAGATATTGTGAAATATTTTATTCTGTATAACTCTGGGTTGATGACAACCGTAAGTAGATTTTGATTGTTTGTTGTATAACTGTGGTATACGATTGTGTATATGTGTTAGTAGTTGTATGTAACGTCATTGCAAAACAAAAGTATTAAGTAAATCTGATTTATGTAATATTTAAGACACTTGTGAAGTGCGGACATTATATTAAGAGAAAATTGTCTAATATCTGATATGGTAATATAAATATTACATGGTTTTGATTAGGGTATATTGTATTTCAGTGTATTTGTGTATTGGGTCCTGGTGATGACGAACGTAGATGATGTATTCTGGGAGTTGGCGAAGAGTGAGTCTGGTGAATGGCGGTGGTGATAATGGTGAACAGAGAAGATGATCAGTGAATGATCGTGACGACGGGGTCATTGATTTTGACGAACGGCGAGGGTGATCTGAGTGACCCTGACAAAGAGTGTGGATGATTCTGGTGAATTATGGTGGTGATAATGGTGAACAGAGAAGATGATCAGTGAATGATCGTGACGACGGTGTCAGTGATTTTGGCGAACGACGAAGGTGATCTGTGAATGATCCTGACAAAGAGTGTTGATGATTCGGGTGAATGATGGTGGTAATACTGGTGAATGGAGGAGATGATCAGTGAAGGATCGTGATGAGGGTACCAATGATTATGGTGAACGGAGATGATCAGTGAATGACCGTGACGAGGGGGTTAGTGATTCTGGTGAACGACAGGGGTATTAATGGTAAACGACAACGGTGATCAGTGAATGATCATTATGAGATGTGATGATTCTAGTGAATGATAATAATGATAATGGGGAATGGTGAAGATTATCAGTGAATGATCATGACAAGGGTGATGATGAGGGTGACTTCTGATGATGAATTGTGAAATGTGATGAATAGTGGAAGACAGACATTTTAGTATTATTTTGTGGTTAAAAGATTTTTACTCTATTTAATGTTGATTCATAGTTTAATTTACATGTGATATGTGTTACATGCGTGATAGTGCAATATGTATTGGTTGGGAGGGAAGTGTTATGTAAATAAATGTGTATGAATGATTCCTGAGTTGTCGTCTTGTTTCTTTTGGGATACCGACCCGTGACAACAAAAATGAAATACACTTTTCCGTATTCAACTCAACTGCCGGAACTATGCCGTATTCAACGCTACTACCCTTAGCGAAATGGTGCTTGGTTTAAATTGCCTATTAAAGCAGTTAACTGTTATGCATGTTTAAAATGCTATTTTATGGAACATTTGAACTGAAAACAGACGAAAACGGTGACGAATATTTACAATTTAATGAGCGCGATACCAAAACTAGAGACGGGAACACTACTCACCAATAAACTTTTAATGTACTATTAAGGTCGACGACAGACACTTTTTGGACCCTTGTTTTGGCTTCGTACACAATAAATAAAACATATCCAACGGTAATTTTGTGATATGATATATTTGACAAAATGTACTTTTAAAACTTAAAATTAATATTTTGTCCAGAATTATAAAATTAAAAAAAGAAGAAAAATGACTTATAAACAGCATTGTCTGTTTGTAAAAGAAATTTGACAGGGGTCAAGGTTAGTAGACTTGTTTTTATTTTAATGTGGCGAAGCATTGTAATAATATAGCTAATTTTTTATTTAAATGACGTCAGTATTCCAATGACGTCACTTTGCAGCTCCTTACAACCATAAACTGGGTACATGACGTTTCCTTTTTCGGAATATTGGAAAAATTCCAATGCAAAATTGCTATTGAATTTTAGTGGGTTTTTTAAACATTACTAATGCACCTGAATGTGTTTGAAGAAAATCTTGTGATTAAAAAAAATGTACCTTTTACGAAATATGGATTTCAAGTGAAATTACGTAAGATATACTATATTTATTGTGTACGAAGCCAAAAGAAGGGTGCAAAGTGACTGTCGTCGACTTTTATCAACAAGAACGTCGCAAGCATCGTCTCCTCACGTAGAAAACTTGGATGAACTGACAACAGGATTATTCAGTGGAGCGATGATTTATGGAGGCACATTTAATATAAACTTCAACTTTTCAGCAACGAGTAATTCCATGAACATCAATAAAAGAAAACACACCGATGACGACAGACACTGAGTGTACAATTCTTGACAGTTTTCTTCGTTGATTAAATTGGCGCGCTGAAGGTATTGTAACGTATTACGAGCAAATTAAATATTACATTGTTCGTGAATTTTAGCTATTACATTGTCTTTAAAAGTATTTCAAACAATATCATTAAAATTATAGGTAATTCTTCACTCATTCTTTCTTATTTCTGTTTATTGTTTAAATAGAACTATATTCCTATGTGTAATAATTGGTGGTTCATCGGTCTGCGTAGTAACATAGCTGACCTAGTTGTGTAAATTAAGAAATCCCTGTCATTATCTAGCAGTGTTACAATTTTTTAACTACGGTATTATTTAGAAACAAAATTCCAATTTAGGGTATGTAATAAATACAAAACTACATATATGTGGTTTTTTGATTTCTGTATTCCACTCGTGTATTTCCAGCGGCATCGGGGTTTCCTGCAGGAAATACACTCGTGGAAGACGGAAATCAGAAAACTACATATATGTAGTTTTGTCTATGGGTGCAATATATATAATAAAACAAGTATACAGTATGTACATGTGTATGCAGGGTTTCTAGATAGTGATATTCAGTGTTGGGCTAGTAAATAACTAAAGAAAGAAAAAAAAGTTGTCAAATGCTGCATTTTAGTCTTATTTTTTAAATATGAATATCATGCAACCCCCCCCCCCCCCCCCCCACCCCCCAATCTTAGTGTGTTTAAGCTCCATTTCCCTCTTGAGGTGACATATCCGATTATTACTATTAATTAGTAAAATTATCTCCTGCGCGTGCTGTAACTTCACCGTGGTGCAGGGCTGTAACATTCTCTTTGAGAATGGCCAATACAGCACAAAATTGAAGTTTTTAGTAAAATTCAGTATCCGTAAAATTCTGTGATATTTGTGTTTTTGCACAGTTCTTTACACTGTTTTTGTTTAAGTCTTGAATTTTTATATTGATGTTGATCATCACTTTATTTATTTGCATTACCATAGTTTGACACCCAATAGCCGATGTATTTTTCGTGCTGGGGTGTCGTTAAACATTCATTCATTCATTCATTTAGTAAAATTATATTTGCATAAAGGCTAGTGGATGTTTTATCGTGGCTAGTAAATTTCTTAAATTACTGATCTCATGGCTAGTGAATTTAAAGAAATATTTTCCTTTTACATGGATAGTGTAAAAGGAAATTATTTCCTTAAAATTGTGTTATATCGTTTGTGTGTGTGTGTGTGTGTGTGTGTGCGCGCGCGCGCACGTGCACAATCTACTTCAGCAATTACCTGCAATAAAATGGTCATCAGCCATATCTGATATTTGTTTTCCTTTCTAAAAGTACTGTTTGACATGGAGAATAATATATCACTTAACCATATCATTCATACATTTTCCTTTAATATGCTACATAAGTGCATCTATACAAGAGGTCCCCCCCTCCCCCCCCCCCACAGCTCCTTACACTGTGGTTTTACATGAGTCTATATTATATGTTCATATACTTACCATTTGTGACACCCAATAGCCGATATGTATTTTTGTGCTGGGGTGTCGTTAAACAAACATTCAATCAATCAATCAATCAATACAAGAGGTAATTTAACCCAGGTTAAAAGCAACTTAGGTTAAATATGTGTAGTCTAGCAGAAGGCATATTGATATAGCTCAGTTTACTACAGGGCTCGAACTTAACGGCGGCAACGACGGCAGTTGCCGTCGGTGACATATAAACTGGCGTCGGTTGGGGGCGTCACCGACGGCACTTTTCTGCCGCCGAAAAAAATTTACTGCCGTTTAGTACGACCGTTTGCGTCCTTTGTGGAGTTAATGGGCGTTTAGTTAGTACCAAGCGATGGAACTATATCAGGGGCGTAGCGTGAGCTGGATGGGGGGGGGGGGGGGGGGGGGTGTTCGAATATGAACCAAGTGGACCTTTTCTATTTTGGTTTTGCACCACCAGAAACTCCATATGTATAAACATGTATGTTATAGTTCTGAAAGCGGACCATTTGCTTCATGGGGGGGGGGGGGGGGGGGGGGGTTCGTGAACACACCGAACCCCAGCCTACGCCCCTGTATATTTAGTCATGCGTGTACCCTGTTGTCACGGGGATCCTATAATACCCGTAACTGAATGAAACACGATTATCCAAATATCTCCCTTAACTGTATATCTATTAGATCTCTTCCCAGGGGAACTTAATTAATAAAGGAATTACAACTCTGTTCCTAACTGGTTAATTTTTAATTAACCCTTAACTACTCATTCAGTAACCTTGTAATACAGAATTAATACTGGTACCTATCACAATAAAGACAATAACCTACAGTTTACCTAGGTCCTCTAGGATAACTGGTTAAGCTTTATATATATTAGAACAGTGAGACTACAGTTTACTGCGTCAGATTACCGGCAGCACCGTCTAAATAATATTAGCATAATACAGTATTAAAATATTTAAAGTCACATCAATCACATCAAGGTTATACAACAGAGCAGAAATAATATTTACCAAGTCCAAACGGACGCGTTCCCTGGAAGCCTTCCAATATATTTCTCCTGATATCGCTAAAACCCTAGCTATTTATTATAAAACCCAGTATCGCCTGGGGGTACATCGCGGCACCGAATACCTACAAGTGATATTTCCACAGAGACCAAGACGACAATTTTTCTTAGATGGCCAGACTTGCTGACGCCTAGTCGCCAAAATCACGGTCGTAAAAACCGCACTCGCGGAGGTATTACGTAACTACTGGCCACATGGCCTCCGCACCTGGTGTGGGTGTGTATTAGAAAGAGCTCGACGACCGTCGCGCAGAGGTATTACGTAACAAAGTGCCCACCTGGGCTTAAGTGCATATTGGAACTGCACACAGCCCTCTAAAACAATTAATATCGCCACAGGCGAAAACACAATTAAGAGCATGTTCCGTCACACCTGTGTTGTATAATATAAGTTCTCACTGCATTTTGCCTCACGTTTGGCAGCCCCGTTTCTCACCCTCATTATTTTTTTCTGTATTATGCTCCGCCAAAATGCACACTTTTCTCTGAAAAACATCGATCAGTTTGGACACCAAACGAAACAAGCCGAGTCGTGTACGAAAGAGCAACTGACGCACGTCAGTAGCTTACAGCAGCACGCCCCATTTGTTGTGTTTCTCACCCTCAGTTTATTTTTCGGCATCCTGTTATAACTTACAGCATCCGGTCAGCTCCGCTTTTTCAGAAATGCACACTTTTCTCTGAAAAACATCGATCAGTCTGCCCACTGGACACCAAACGAAACAAGCCGAGTCGTGTACGAAAGAGCAACTGACGAACACTGTATACGTCCAGTAGCATTTTCACAGAAAACTTGGGCAACTTGTTCAGAAACACCAGGTTCCGTTAAATGTTAGCTTATGCGTCCATTATAATAAATTCTTGTTATTGAATTTAGCATTATTTGACTTTTACATACAGCGTCTGTTGCTGTGCCCATACTATTGCCCGGTGAAAGGCCCCGTGGGTGATAAATCTTAAGTTCATTTGTATGTTTGATATTGCAATAACAACAATAACAGACTGAACAAGACAATATCTTTCCACTTTTAGCAATGAAAACATTTTTAAGTTTTTTTCATCTTTGAAAGTTTGGGAAAAAATCATTTTCAAGGCCGAAAGTCTGTGATGAATAAACAATACCTGAAAGTTTGGGTGCCAAATGAAAAATAAAAATAAAATATTTGTCGTAATTGTGATCTACGATATCTGTTTTTATCCATCAATCACTTATACATTGGCAAGATATGATCTGAACCAAATTGTTAACAACTACTAACCTGAAGTCGTGTCTCGATCATAACTGTTAACCTCAAATTGCTCCCAGATTTAGACTAAGAAGGGTCGTCATAGGTATGGCGTATAGGGTCTGACTTTTTGATCTTTAGGGTTAATGAATGTGCATATATGTTATTTAGATATGTATATATGGGTAATCAGTGATTTTGCCGACGAAATTTTACCCAGACAAAAAACCAGCCCGAATTGATGAGCCCCACTGTTTTACCCCACGTGATTATTTTTACTCCGAATTTGCACGCACACGCTGGTCTAGGGGGGGGGGGGGTTTTTTTTTATTATCTTTATTGCCCCACCCTTTGTAATGACAGATTTCGTCAGCGTTTGTATATTTTTTGTTATCAACAAGTCAACATTGGGGGTTCTAGTCAATGACGTAATGCTGTCAGAGCCGTTCGTAACTTGTAGCGGTAGGTCAAATGACGTGTTACAAAATGTTGAGGGAGGGAGACTAGTTGCGTAATTGTTTTAAAAATGTCACGTGATGTCAATGTCCCAACCAACACTATCAATTGAAGTAATTGTAGACCTACGTTTCACGAGTTATTAAAAAAAATATGAGTCGGTAGTGCACACCTGAGATGCTTGGGTCGTAGTTCATGAACCACGTCGAAACCAATGTTTTTTTGTTTTTTTTCCCCATCCCAACTATCCTTATCATGTTTTTTTAATTTTTAGTTGATTCCTTCAGTTTAGCTTTGTGTGTGTGTGTGTGTGTGTGTGTGTGTGTGTGTGTGTGTGTGTGTGTGTGTGTGTGTGTGTGTATACAGTGGCGGATCCAGCAAATAATGTAGTAACATAATTTTTTGTATTAAATAATAAAAACGAAATCCTGATTTAAATATTGGATTGTTACATGCAATTTGAGATTTTTATTTTTAGGCTAACCTCCTTTAAATTTAGGATACTAGTAGGCATAATTATAACTGATTTTAAAATAACATTAATTAATTCCATAAATAAACAATTAATCTATCATAAACAATGATATCATTCAGGTATGTGACATCATTATTTTTAACACGTGAAAAAGAAAGAAAAAAAAAAGTATTATTTAAAATTTATTATTATTATTTTTAATTATTTATTACTATTACTTTTTAAATCTGTTGATAATTTTAGTGCATTGTATAACTTAAAGACTCTGAAGGAGTATTTTTATGTGATCTACACTGGGAAACAAACCAACCCAACTTTAAAGGAATGGTGGGTACTTCATGTGAAAAAACAACACAAACAATATAGGTGATTCATTTTTAAATATTCAAACATTAAAAGTATTTTCGTGATTATAGGTTTTAAAATGCCAAGATGCCTTACACACCTGTTACCTCAGTTGAAACTGAAAGTTTAAAGAACTAATATTGCAGTAACAATAAACATAACCAGCTGGATATCATTAGACTGCTATATTAAAAAGGAATGGATTAACTGCATGATGAATGTTGAATTAAGTAAGTAAGCTTCCAGTAAGCTTGTATGTTTGTTTGATGAGGTAACACTATGTTTTAGTAGGTTGTAGACAGTGACATGAAAATAACGGGAGTTACGCGAACGGGCGATTGGCATGCTTGATGCTGGCATGTCGACAGAAGACGTTGCAAGGCATGTTGGGAGTTCTAGTCGAGCGATACGAAATCTTCGCGTAAGATTTCGAATGACAGGAAGCACCAACGACTTGCCACGTCGTGGACGTCCGCGTGTTACAACGCGTGGTCAAGACCGCCATATCATGAACACACATTTGCGCAATCGATTCCAAACTGCCACTGCTACTGCTGCTAACACACCTAGGGCTTCATAATAACCGAATCAGTGGGCAAACTGTTCGTAATCGTCTGCGGGAGAACGGTTTACATGCACGACGTCCTTACGTCGGATGCGTTTTAACGCAACGTCATCGTCTAAATCGTCTTAATTGGGCACGTGTACACACTCGTTGGATTCGGCGACGCTGGAATACCGTTCTTTTTTCGGATGAATCCAGATTTTCTTTACAACGTGGTGATGGTAGGGTGCGCGTCTACCGTAGGAGAAATGAACACTATGCTGACTGTTGTGTTCTTGAACGAGATCGTTTCGGGGGTGGGGGTTGTGTCATGGTCGGGCAGCCATTGCCCATGGTTATCGTTCACCACTAGTCGTCATTGATGGCAATTTAAATGCTCAACGTTACCGCGATGACATTAGTAGTAAGGAGGCCTGTATAGCCCCATGACCCCATTACCTACTTTTCGTGACCTTGACCTTGATGACGTCACGTGACCTCGTCCTGTATAGCCCCATGACCTACTTTCCGTGGCCCTGACCTACTTAGACTGGCCTACTGTGCAGTGTACAACGTCCTACTGACCCGGCCCTGACCTACTTAGACTAGCACGAAAGAGTATAAAAAGGCTAGATACGGTTTCATTGTCATTCGCTCGCCGAAAACGACCAGATATACGTTCGTTTTACTAGAGAACAGACGTGTTTTATGATTCTGACATTCTTGTGGCTTGTTGCACTCTATCTGGAACGAAGAAGATGGCATCGGGATATTCGATCAGTCTTAGTAGCAGCAGCAGTAGCGACGAGGACGACGTCTTGGTCTGCAAATGTTCAGAAAGACATACGATCAAAAGAGTGGCTACCAAACAAGAAGAACAGTTCATGGATCAAACGGATGCTACACGTGACATTGGGGTTGGAACTGAAGATGGCGAACTCGTGGATGAACCCACAGATCAGACGGATGCTGCCTGTGACACAGACGCTGCCTGGGATGAAGAAGACTGCTGTTCGAGACGTTACCTGTTCTGTCATCGTCCCGAAATGAGACATTTCTATGCCCGGATGCTGACGTATGCTCGGTGGCCCATACAATTACGCCAGAAACCGAGGGAGCTCGCCAAGGCCGGTTTCTACTACACGGGAGACCACGATGCCGTCGTCTGTTACTGTTGTGGACTACGCGTCTACCGATGGAAGAAGACAGACGATCCAGTGATGGAACATTACAGACTCTCTCCAAGATGTCCTTATGTGAACAACCTGTTCAGACATTAAATGTTTTAGACACTTGTGTGCTATGTTATCATGTTGTATGTTGCGAATAAAACCGTGAATAACAGGTTTTGCTTTCTTATTTATGTCCTGGGTCCATGAGTGTGTCTCTGGACGTGTCCCTATGGTAGTAACACTGGTAAAGGGTAATATTTTGGTAACGATTATTTTTGGGAGCTCGCACGATGAGATTTGTGCTTGGGAGGAGGGACACTGGTCATACGTATCACACACACATTCAAACATTCCTGTACCATATCTTTATGCGGCATAAGGTATATAAGTAAAATAGTTTTGGAAAACTCGTCATTTGAGGTAGAACTTTCAGAGGAGCAACATGTCAGACCAGTACAAGTTATATGTACCCGACGTGGATAAGTGGACCCGTTTCTATAAACTGCAGGCACAAGGTAAACTTCAACCTCATTTTCCAGTGCAACGTGGTGGGGAAAGTCAGATCATGTACAGTGTGGATCGATGTCTAGAACTCTACGATCCCACGTGGAAAAAAGAAAAAGAGGAACAAAACAAGTCCCCGACACCCAAAGTCGTCATGGTCTCCCCAACGCAACAGGTGGTAGAGCAAGCCAAAGCCGATCTGAAACGGAAACAACAACAACAACAACAACAAAGTGGTACGGCCTGGAAAGCCCCGAAACGGCAGAAGCATTTCTGAGAAGGCTATAAAAGGGGGCATGGCAGTTTCAACATCTTCAGTTCACGTCGAACACTTCAGCAATCAACATCATGAATCAGAATTGGTTTATTCCGGAACATGTCATGAACAAAAGATCGTGTCCCGTATGTCCAAAGACTTTTTCAAAACCATCAAATATGCTACGTCATTGGAAGACCTTCCATTCAGCTCAACTCCAGGCTCCTCTGGCTCCTATAGCTCCTGCTCATATGGCTCCTATAGCTCCTGCTCCTCTGGCTCCTATAGCTCCTGCTCCGGCTCCTATAGCTCCTCTGGCTCCTCTAGTTCATATAGCTCCTGCTCCTCTGGCTCCTATAGCTCCTGCTCATAGGGCTCCTATAGCTCCTGCTCCTCTGGCTCCTATAGCTCCTGCTCCGGCTCCTATAGCTCCTCTGGCTCCTCTAGCTCCTATAGCTCCTGCTCCTCTGGCTCCTATAGCTCCTGCTCCTCTGGCTCCTCTAGCTCCTCTGGCTCCTCTGGCTCCTATAGCTCCTGCTCCGGCTCCTATAGCTCCTCTGGCTCCTCTAGCTCATATAGCTCCTGCTCCTCTGGCTCCTATAGCTCCTGCTCATAGGGCTCCTATAGCTCCTGCTCCTCTGGCTCCTATAGCTCCTGTTCTAGCTCATATAGCTCCTCTGGTTCCTCTAGCTCATATAGCTCCTACTCCTCTGGCTCCTATAGCTCCTGATCATAGGGCTCCTATAGCTCCTGCTCCGCTGCAGCAGCAGCCCCTAAGATTGTTACATCCGTTCACCATGATCGTGTCGGGACCCACGTCGTGTGGAAAGACAGTTTTGTTGTACAAACTGCTAAGGGATGGTAAAATCCAGCCGCCTCCCCAGCGCATCATCTGGCTCTACAAACGATGGCAACCCCTCTATGATACGATCAAAATGGTTGCTCGAGTGAAATTTGTTCAAGGCATACCCGAGAATTTGGAAAAGGATCGTTATTTGGATCCCAGAGTCAGAAATCTCATCGTGTTGGACGACTTGATGTCTACAGCTGGAAAAGACTCTCGCATCACCGACCTGTTCACAGAAGGAAGTCACCACAGAAACCTCTCTGTGATTGCCATCAACCAGAACTTGTATCACAGCAAGGACCCGACACAGAGAAGAAACTGCCATTATCTAGCGCTGTTCAACAACCCCATCGACAAGCAGCAAATTCTGACTTTGGCACGGCAGATGTATCCTGGAAATACTCGTCATTTCATGCATCAGTTTGAGGAAGCTACCCACAGGCCCTACGGACATCTCTTGGTGGACTTGAAACCGACCTCGCCCGAACATTGGCGTCTTCGGCCTAATGGTTTAGAGACGGGGCCGTCCGAATGGTATAAAAGCACGAACGTAACGGCGAATGTCTCAGAAGAGTTGCAGCCACCGACGAAGAAAGAGCTCTACATGCAAATCATGCAAAGAAACGCATTCAAGAGAAAACTACCAGGCATACCCGCCTACGAAAGTGACGACGAAGAAGATGATGAGGTAGAACCCTATCTGAAAAAAGTCAAGAGAATGCAGTCTTGCGATACGTGTGGTCTGGTCTTTAAAGACGGAAGCGACTTGCAGCGACACGTGAAAACGTGCGAAGAGGGAAATGAAAAAGAAGAAGAGCCGTCGCCCGACCTGGAAAACGAAGGCATTCGTCTCATGGTGGAACGTGTATTCGACATCAATCGTGACTATCTCCAAAGCAAGAGGAAACGCTACGAAGAAAAAAACATGTCCCAAGATGCCATTGAAAGAAACATGAAGACATTGCAATGGAAGTTATTTAAAGACACGTACTCTCGCTTCCTGACCTATATGCATTACTTTGACAAAGGTCCCAACACCAGAAAAATTTTACAGTTTGTGAATCCAGACAAAGATGTGAGACCACAGATTCGTTCTAAATAAATCAGTATCGTTCATGGATCGGCGAATATTTGGATGAACAAGACGACGACGATACCGACGATGAGGAGGACGACGATGATGAAGAGAAATGAACACTCATATTATTCACATGTCGCCCTTAAGGCCTTTCGATGTAACCCAGTGTGTGTCCATTTTATATATGTGTCAGTGATTTGTAATTTAGAAATAAATGAAAAACCAAACCATTGCGTTTGTTTTTTGTGTTTTTTACTCTATGACTAGATTTGTGATTGGATATTACTACCGCTACTTTATAGTAGCAAGAGCTGTGTGTACAAGACAGAACATACCACGATCTTTGATATACCAGACATAATACACTAGTTGGCTATAGCTTAATGGGCCACCGACGGGGATCGATCCTAGATCGACCACTGTATTTACCTATTTGGTAATTAAAAAAGCCCTGTAAAAAGGCTTGTACTCTAGGGAAATACTTGTGTTTAAAATGTAGTTAAAAGATCATAGTTTAGGTCGGAGCGTTCAGTTGCAGTCACGCGTTCTTTCTTCAAAGCAATGGGCCGGGGATCTTTCTCACACACACACACACACACACACACATTCCTTTCTTCCCTTAACAAACATTCCTTTCTTCTCCTTAACAAATATTCCTTTCTTCTCCTTAACACATATGTCTTTCTTCTTAACAAACATTCCTTTCTTCGAGACAAATATGTCTTTCTTTTCCTATGGCTAAAACAAAATAAAATATTTGTGTTCAATTAATCTTTATTTTACGAGGAAGGAAATGTTTTATTTACTCAACATATTTTATTTATGGTTATACAAGAAAGAAAGAAATGTTTTATTTAACGACGCACTCAACACATTGTATTTACGGTTATACGGACATATGGTTAAGGACCACGCAGATTTTGAGAGAAACCCCGCTGTCGCCACTGCATGGGCTACTCTTTTTGAATAGCAGCAAGGGATCCTACACCATCCCACAGACAGGATAGTACATACCGTTGTCCAGTTGTGGAGCATTGGCTGGATATATACCAGACCGACCGCACATCAAGGGAACACTGAGCTACGTCCCGTCCCCACAGGGTTATTAGAGGCTGCTTGAAAAAAAATCGTAACATAATAAATAAATAAACAAATAAATAAGTAAGTAAAATAAAAACAAACTATAAATTATTATTTTGGTTTAAAAAATAATAGAAAAATATAATTTCCCCACATGAGATACGAACGACGTACCCTCAGCGCTGGACGCGAAGTCGTTCGTACTTGACTACTAAAAGCATGTTAACGAAAAGTGTCATTTAAACCGTTATATGTGTGAGCAGCGAAGCGCGGAATGAAGTGACGAAATAGGTCAGTTAATAATAATCTTGTGAATGCGCTATCAGATAGGGTAGAACGAGAATTCTATTTTACACCATTTAAATCATTTCTTATTTCACGTCTTTAAGAATGTAACTTCTAGTTCAGTATTGCCACCAACAATAAAATAGGATACCACCGCTTCCCGGATGTAAACAGTGATAACCATTCATCATTCAGTGCGCTAAAATTAAACACACTACCTCGCGTCGGGCCGAGTCCTTAGAAGTGGTAGGTTAACGACACCACTAGAGCACCTCGATTTATGAATCATTGCCTATTGGATGTGAAACATACTTTTGGACAGTTTTAGAGAGGAAACCCGCTACAGTTTCCCATTAGTAGCAAGGGATCCCACAGACAGGATAGCACGGGCGTTGCTAAGTACGACGGGTCGGGGCCGGTCTAAGTAGGTCAGGGCCGGGTCAGTAGGACGTTGTACACTGCACAGTAGGCCAGTCTAAGTAGGTCAGGGCCACGGAAAGTAGGTCATGGGGCTATACAGGACGAGGTCACGTGACGTCATCAAGGTCAAGGTCACGGAAAGTAGGTCATGGGGTCATGGGGCTATACAGGCCTCCTTACTACTGACATTCTCGCTCATCACGTCATTCCTCTGTTCCATAACAACGCCAACATCTCGATTTTTCAGCATGATAATGCCACCTCTCATACAGCTAGAGACACTGTAAATTTTCTTAGGACAAATAACATTGATTTCATTGATGACTGGCCCGCTAAAAGTCCTGATCTCAACCCCATCGAGCATGTCTGGGATAGTCTGGACAGACGATTGAGGCGTCGTCCCAACCCACCCGCTAACGTCAACGAACTTCGTCAAGCGCTCATTCAGGAATGGAACAATATTCCACAGGCAGAAATCAACACTTTAGTCAATTCTATGCGCCTGCGATGCACTGCAGTGGTCAATTCAAGAGGTGGTCATACCCGTTATTAAGTGGGGTTTTTTTTTTTTAATCCCTACCACACTTGTTCAAAATTTCTCCCAGTTTCTGTTAACCTATGGCCATGATTTTTGCACCAAACGATGCATCATGGAACACTCTTTAAACGCATATATAACAATTATTCACCCGGTTTGTTTTCATCAAGTTATGTTCAAGCAAAGTTAGCGGAAGTTTCTTATTTTGTTCAGTATATATAGATTATACTAATTCAGATTTCCGTTGTTCGTTTCTCTTATATGACAACCCAAGCTGTTATATTACTCATAAGACATGCTGCAACTATGTTGTAGCTACAAAAAAAAAAAATAACAATATGCAAGGCATGCAAAAACTTAATCACTAAGGTTTTGCTTAAAATCCGGAAATTTGTCCGCGCAAGTAGTCTTTTGTTTGACTGTGATTATTTCATGGCAGACAGCTATGAAGTGGCAACCATTTGACTGAGGTGACGGGAGAGCATGTGGTTTGTAAACATGTGTAACTTGTTGACATTGAAGACTTGTTTGTGGTAATTCCGGCCCATGCAAAATTAGTGCTTTTTATGTAAAATGGGTGTACTCAGGCCAGGTTTAGAGGGTGTGTTTGTTCATACCAATATGCTGGGAGAAAGAGCTGGACAACAAGGGTTGTCCTTTTCAGGGTATGTGTCCCCCATGAGGCAAAGGTACATACAAAACTTCACGGGCCTGCTGATATTAATAAAAATGTTATAGCCACTAAGGCTATATAGAAACATATAGCGAAATTAATTGTGGTCTGTGGCCTGATATAGTTCACACATTACACCGGTTAAATGTTTGATTCCGTTGAAAGTATTATAGCCAGAGAGGTGAAATTACACAGACTGATTGTGAATACCGCAAGGAATATGAAAACTCTTTTATTTATTTTCTAAATATTTTATTAAATTAGAAAAAAATGTTTTAATTTATTAAAAATTAAAATTAAAATGTTCAACGTTTACATTTCAGTATCCTCCAAAATAGCATAAAATGACCTCTGATGTTACTACATATTGTTGCAATGTTTTTTGTTAAGTTTTGAGCTAATAATTTGGTGAAAAAAAGAGCAAAAGTTGGAGTCTGTTGGTCAATATTGAGTTTTTAAATATTGAATTTTAACGAGATTCTCAATTATTGCAATTGAACAGAAGATCTACATATAATGAATATATCACTACTAAATGTAATTAAACACTTCAAATAAATAGTATACAGTTTTTAACAAGATTAAGTACTCTAATAATACATTTCACCTACATTTATGTAAATTACACACTTCAGTAATTTTTCAAAAATGGTCTTTTATCCTTAGAAAATCTAATCAGCTAATATTCTATGCTGTCTGAATGTATTTGTGTTCAGTAATCAGATGCTGGTACACTAGTTAAGTTTATTGCAGAAAATATGCCAAAACGGTTAACATTTGGCTTGTAATGCATATGGCAGAATAATCCATAATGCATATTCAGTGGTCATTACTACAAACATCATTCCAATCAAGAAATACTACACTGAGGTCTCCAAGACACTGGCACATGTTACACTTGTTAACCGTTATCACTGGAAACTGAAAAATATGGTGCAAGTACCTCTTGGTAGAAGTTATATCAGCATTTTGTGCCAAAACCTTAATTTTCAAAGTTGTTGTCAACAAAAAACATATTAAAACGCCGCCACGTGCATAAACCACATCGCTCACTCACTGCCCCGTGCCGTTGTCTGCACGTGCAACCATTGACAAACACCGACAGTATAAAAGGGCAGGGTGTTCGCTTGCCTGTCCTCTGTTTTTATTTGGTCTCTGTATCTGGCCGACAGGGGTTGACAATCCAGGGACATGGCGCACGTCTCAGTTGAACCGGCAGTAGAAAACATGGCCATCGGCCGACTAGACGCAGGCGGCCAAATCCAGAACGGCCGTTGCCAGGCATGTCCATAGTGTCGACCCAACACCATCTCCAGACTGTGGGACCGTAGGGACAAAGCAACATGGATGAGTGCAAGCACGTTACCTCCGTAGATCCGGGTCGACCAGCTGGGTCACTACCCCCGAATAATACAGGACGCTACATCCGGGTACGTCCACCTTCTAGGAACGAGTTACTACGTGCCACCGTCCACAGGCCGCGCAGCTCAAGTACCAGGTTTGCGCAGGATATCCGGACCAGACCGTACGGCGAACCGCATACGTGAGGTAGGAATTCGTGCCAGACGTCCATTGTTCGAGAGTGTTCATTTCTTAACACCACAACACGTCGAATCCGACCTGCAGGGTGCCAGGATTCATCGGACAATTGGCCCCTCAACTGCGATGGAGACAGGTGTGGTTCAGTGAAGCGAGTCCCTGATTTCTGACTCTCCGACTCATGATCCTTAGCCTGTCGCTTGTATAGGCGTCGTGTGTGAATGTTTTGCGGGCAGAACTGCCGTGCAGGAAGTGACAGATTCGTCGGGGGTAGATGTCCAAGGGTTTGGCGGCAGCCCTCTCACACCTGGCTAGAAACTGACATTGGTTTTCTCGCCACGTGCGGGCAACCTGAATGACACAGGGCTTCATTGACACAGATCCTCCGGCCACACATCGTTCCAGTTTTGGCCTAAACGCCAACGGCAGTGTTCCAACATGACAACGCCAGGCTCACACAAGCGCATTCGTCTCCACAGCGGCTTTCTCCACTAACAACAACATTAACTGTCCTTCCTTGGCCATCGATATCATACCGGATTTGAACCCAATTGAGCATCTATGGGACGAGTTGGACCGCAACGGCCTCCGACCGCGACAACCACAGCCCCAGACCCTGGCCCATCTGGCAGCAGCCTTGCAGGTCCGAGTGGGCCACCATCCCCCCCGGGACGTCATACGTACTCTGGTCTGATTCAATGGGCAGGGCGGTGTGCAGGCAGTTGTCAACACAACGCGGAGGCCACAACCCCGGTATTGACTCCAGAGACCTTTACCTTGGTGGTGTGTGTCCTAATCACTTACTCACAATGGACTAGAGTTAATTGTGAACAATCCTGCAACATTTGGTAATTAATCGGTAAATCCACCATAATTCAATAATTAAATCAATCTCCAAATGTTCGACGACAATGTGGTTTTGCGTTTCTTCTTTTGAAGGAGTATAGATTTCGCTACCGTGTTTTTTTAATTGAAAATATCAACCTCGTTAGGTTTAATTTGTTGCAGCCGTTGCCCCATGACTGGTATATCAAAGGCCGTGGTATGTGCCCTTACCCTGTCCTTTTGGGATGGTGCTATAAGAAATCCCTACGCTTATCGAAAAGGAGTAGCCCACGAAGTGGCGACAGCGGGTT
>NC_054701.1:6661570-6664070 GCF_016097555.1 Gigantopelta aegis
TTTTTTTTTTTTTTTTTTTTTTTTTTTTTTTTTTTTTTTTTTAAAGTATTATAGCCGAGAGGGAATTACACAGTGATTGGTACCGCAAGGAATTGGAAAACTCTTTTATTTATTTTCAAATATTTATTAAATTAGAAAAAAAGTTTTATTTATTAAAAATTAAAATAAAATGTTCAACGTTTAATTCAATCCTCCAAAATGGCAAAAAGACTTGAGTATACATATTGTGCAATTTTTTGTTAAGTTTTGAGTAATAATTTGGTGAAAAAAAAAGCAAAAGTTGAGTCGTTGGTCAATATTGGTTTTTAAATGAATTTAACGAGTCTCAATTATTGAATTGAAAAGAAGATTACATAAATGAATAATCATATAAAATGTAATTAAACACTTCAAATAATAGATACGTTTTTAACAAAAATTAAGTATCTTAATACTTTACCCATTTATGTAAATTCACACTTCAGTAATTTTCAAAAATGGCTTTTATCCTTAAAAATTAACAGCTATATTCTATGCTGTTAATGTATTTGTGTTCGTAATCAGATGCTGGGTAACTAGTTTAAGTTTATTGCAGAAAAATAGCCAAAACGTTACATTTGGCTTGTAAAGCTAGGCAGAATTCCCTAATGCATTTCATGGTCATTCTACAAAACATTCAACAAAAATACTACACTGAGGTCTCCAAGACATGGCAATGTTCCTTGTTAAAGATCACGGAAACGAAAAATATGGTTGCAAGTAACCTCTTGGTAAATTATATCCATTTTGTGCCAAACCTTTAATTTTTCAAGTTGTTGTCAACAAAAAAACTATTTGGTGTTTTACCTAAAATATGTAGGGCATATTATATTAATAGCTTTTAGGGTGTTTTGCTTTTACCAATGGCTACATGTTAATCGTAAAAAGTAGATTCAGTAAATATCAACCGTGGGATTATATTATTGCAAATAAACTCGTGCAAAAAAGGAACGAAAAACAACGTATTGAATTTCTGTTAATTATCCTTTACTTACCAAGAATCCATGTCATAAACCCATGTGATAATTTTAGTGTATTAACACGGTTGTATGCAAATTTGCAAGGTGTCTAGGTAATGTGTTGCTGTGGATGGGTCATTTGCTTACAAGCCAACAAGACCTGTGTACCTGAGCGTAACTTTTTCAAAGATTTAGTTAAAATGCGTGACGTCATACTAATTTGTGCCAATCGTGATGGCGTCATGTTACCGATGGCGGCGACTTTAGTACTGTGATTTACTAAACATTTAATTAAAATGTTATTTTCGAAGTGTTATAGGATAAATATACTCTTCAAAAAAAGAAACGCAAAAGGGTACAAATGGGTTATAACTCCGATTTTATGTTTCCTACCGGTTCATGCTTTGTGAATATAAGGTCACTGCATGTCCCAAACACATTCCCACGGTTACATTCGATAAAACGCAGCTACTGTACAATAAAGTTCCGGCCAAATCGTGAATATTCGCACAAAACCCGCAGGCCACGTGCAAAAACATCTGTCACCACTGCACGTGCCTGTTGTCTGCACGTGCAACATGAACACCGACAGTATAAAAGTGCAGGGTGTTCGCTTGCCTGGCCTCTGTATATGGCCGACAGTTGACAATCCAGGGACATGCCAGTCTCAGTGAACCGCAGAGAAACAATGCCATCGGCCGACTAGACGCAGGCGAATCCAGAACGGCCGTTGCCAGGGCATTCATGTGTCCCCAAAGCACCATCTCCAGGACTGGGGGACCGTTACCAGCAACATGGATCAACACGTGACCTCCCTAGATCCGGTCGACCACGGGGTCACTACCCCCGGCAGGACCGCTACATCCGGGTACGCCACCTTCGGGAACGATTGACTACTGCCACCTCCACAGCCGCAGCAATACCAGGTTTGCGCAGGATATCCGACCAGACCGTACGGAACCGCCTACGTGAGGTAGGAATTCGTGCCAGACGTACCAGTTCGAACCTGGTGTCATCTTAACACCACAACACCGTCGACTTTCCGACTGCAGTGGTGCCAGATTCATCGACAATGGCCTCAAGCTGCGATGGAGACAGGTGTGGTTCAGTGACGGTCTCCGATTTCTGCTCCGACGTCATGATGGAAGATGTCGCGTGTATAGGCGTCGTGGTGAATGTTATGCGGCAAACTGCGTGCAGGAAGTGGACAGATTCGGCGGGGGTAGTGTCATGTGTGTGGGCAGCCATCTCACACACTGGCAGAACTGACCTGGTCCACGTGCAGGGCAACCTGAATGCACAGGGCTACATTGACCAGATCCTCCGGCCACACAATCGTTCCAGTTATATGGCCAACGCCCACGCAGTGTTCCAAACAGACAACGCCAGGCCTCACACAGCACGTCTCACAGCGGCTTTCCTACATAACAACAACATTAATGTCCTTCCTTGGCCATCGATATCACCGGATTTGAACCCAATTGAGCATCTATGGGACGAGTTGGACCGACGCCTCCGACAGC
>NC_054701.1:6666570-6716570 GCF_016097555.1 Gigantopelta aegis
ATTGAGCCTTGCGGAGCACTCACTCAAGGTCGTTATCTGGATTAAAAATCCGGTACATAATCAGCGGTGCCATAGCAAGTTGCCATTTGGTATCCTTGATCTCGTCGTGAGCATGATGTCCTAGTTACCAATGTCATCTAAATCTGTAGACGTGTATTGCTTTTGAAAATAAGTTTTTAGTCATTCAATTAAAGGATTCACTTCGAACAATCAAGTCGTTTTAATACATTTTATGAATGAAGAAGGCACCAATCGTAGATTAAAATGACAGTGAATGAGCCTTGATTAATATTAATATATTTAATAATGGTCTGTGGTCGATACCCGTCGGTGGATCCATTGGACTATTTCTCGTTCCAAACAGAGCACCACAACTGGTACATATAATGACGTGGTATGTGCTATCCTGTCTGTGGAATGGTGCAGATAAAATATCCTTTGCTACAAATGGAAAAATGTTACGGATTTTCTCTCTAAGATTGTGAAAATTACAAAATGTTCCACACCCAATAGCCGATGATTCATAAATCACTGCTCTAGGTGTTCCTTAAACAAAACACATTTTTTATAACGGCAATTTCAATAGAACGACAATTTCCATATAACGACAACGTTAGCCAGGGACGAACGTGGTCGTTGTAACAGGTCTGACTGTGTGTGTGTGTGTGTATATATAATATATAAACTGAATCCCGTGGGCTCGAACCCCGTCGGTGCTCGAGAAAGTGTTCGACCCATCGGGTAGTTCGACCTACGATTCGGTCAACGTCGCGTACGTCTACTTGGGACTTCGTTTTTTGGTTTTTAGGCGCCTTGTTTGCCGTGAGGTGCGACCCGTGAAGTGGATAATGGGATCCTGGTGGTTGAGTTATGGTTAATATCTGCAACCAAGTATATTGCCATTAACAATACACCACTTTGGCGTTCATGTAGACGGGAGGTCAGGAAGGCCCGACCTGATCAGTCGGCTGGTCACGCCAAGCTCCAGAGCAAACACTCTTTGTTTTGTTTACATTAGTCAAGAGCAAACATTGTTTTATACACCATATGAATGTGTTGCTCTTGGGGCGGTAGCTAGCGCCAATTGGGTGATTTTGTTATTCTTATTGTCCAAGTATATCAACCATGTATCCCTGGAATGGCTGTCTGCTGGTTATTCGCAGCACCATGCCCCCTTGTTGGACTCGGTGGTGGGTGGTGGGCATGGTTGATGAACCTTTCATCCATTTAATATGGAGAAACCAAAAATACAAATACCAAATTCTGATGGGACCCTGAAAAGGGTCCACACCGAAGTTTCGGGCTTCTTGTCTTCGGATGAGGAGTCCATGAAATCAAAGTATACTGTAAAGAAATCCAAAGTGATTTCTTCACAAAATTGGCCAAGGTTTCTTGTCATCAGTTCTACTGATGATGGGGCCTTGAACAAATTATCCCCGTTTGCCATTCAAAAAGCAATTGTTGGCTTGGCTGGTGAGCCAAAATCAGTATAAAAAAAAAGAGAAAAAAAAAGGCTGTTAGTTGAATGTTCAACCGACAAGCATTCAACTTGCCTCTTCAAGTCGACAGTTTTTTGTAACGTGCCGATTAAAGTAACTCCACATACCTCCCTCAACTCGTCAAAGGCAGTGATCAGATGCAGAGATTTGGAAGGTGTTACTGAAGAAAACAATCTGCGAAACTTTAAGTTCTCAGGGTGTTACTGCGGTGAGGAGGATAAAGGTTCGTCGAAACAATGACTTGTTACCGACGAATACTTGTATCCTCACCTTTAACGTCCCTACCCTTCCTCAATTTGTCAAAGCCGGTTACCTTAATATTTCTGTTGAATCCTTTGTTCCAAACCCCTTGCGTTGCTTCAAATGCCAGAGGTTTGGCCATGATCAGAACACATGTCGTGGAAAACTTACATGTGCTCGTTGTGGTCTGTTTGACCATGACAGCAAGACATGTAAGAACGATATACTTTGTCTCAACTACAGGGGCAACCACTGTGAATACTCGCGAGAGTGTCCGCGGTGGAAGCTGGAAAAAAGGGTTCAACAGGTGAAGGTACAAAATAAACTGTCCTTCACGGATGTCAGGAGGTTGGTGGAGACAGCAACACCTACAGTCGGTGACAAGTCATATGCAGCTGCAGCTGCTGCCAAAGTCGCCACTAAAAGTGTTGCAGTCAACACAGACCTCACCTGGCATTGTGATGAAGCCAAGTACAAGAAACTGTCCGATATTGAGAAGGCGCAAAAACAGATGCAAAAAGCAGCATAAAAATAAAAAATTACACCCCAGCAAAAGGAAACTGAAACACAAGTGTCAATGGATTCTAAGAATCCCCCAAATAGGTCGAGCACTAGTCTCCCTAAGACAGGCAATGACACAAAGACAGCTACAGAAGTACTGTCTGGTAGGCTGAAAAAGATCGAACTTTGTTCGGTCCCGATCAGCAATATGTATGACACTTTGGCTGATATCGGTGATGATGATATGAAGATTTCATCTCCAGATCATTGCCGATCACAAAGACCACCAACAAAGCCAAAGATAAAACCCGTACTTCCTCCCGATGGAAAATAAAATTATCCAGTGGAACTGTCGTGGGCTTAGGCCCAATTTTGATGAATTAAGTCTTCTAATTCAAAAGTATAATCCTCTTGCAGTGCGTCTTCAGGAAACCTTCCTGAAGGATACTGACAGTATTAACATCAGAGGTCACGGCTCATAAAACTATTACTCTCTGTTCAGTTTATTTACCCCATCGAAACAATTACAAATTTAACACTAGGGACTTTCAAGGTCTTCTTGATCAACTCCCTACTTCTTTTATTATCATGGGAGATTTTAATGCTCACCACACTTTGTGGGGATGCGATGACATAAATACTAGAGGTAAACAATTAGAAGACTTAATTCTCAAAAATGACTTAATATTACTTAATGATAAAAGTCATACATACTTTTATCCTGCAAGTGGTTCTTTCACATCCATTGATTTAACCCTTTGTAGTCCATCACTTTGTCTTGATTTCTCCTGGAAAGTTTGTCCAGACCCGTGTGGTAGTGACCACTTTCCAATTATTTTGGAGAATTATGGACCTCCATCACTTGAAAGGGTTCAGAGATGGAGGTTGACAGGGGCAAACTGGGATCAATTTCGGCATCTATGCAGCACTCGACTGCAACAAACTGCCATGACTGGTGCCGATGATCCCATGTCTTTGTTCACCTCCATCTTGAAAGATATTGC
Organism: Gigantopelta aegis; assembly: GCF_016097555.1. NCBI lineage: Eukaryota > Metazoa > Mollusca > Gastropoda > Neomphalida > Peltospiridae > Gigantopelta > Gigantopelta aegis. The sequence continues at coordinate 6,669,815 of NC_054701.1, forward strand.
AAAGAAAACTATTCCTAAGACTTCGGCAGTACCGAAGCGTTTCAATAAACCATGGTTCAATGAGACATGCAAAGATGCAATCAAAGGGCGAAACAGGACCCTCGAGAGATTCAAACGCGAACCTACCGGGGATAACCTGAATAGTTATCGCATTGCTCGGGCAAAGGCTTGTAAAACTATCAGACAGAATAAGAAATCATCTTGGAGAAATTATGTCTCCAAGTTGAGTTCTCAAACATTTGTGAAATCTGTTTGGAATCGGATACGTAAAATCAAGGGAAAAGAATCCAATAATACAGTTCGCCATTTGTCTGTCAATGACACGGATGTGACGTCTCATCGTGACATTGCCAATGCATCGGCAGACAATTTCTCTCATAACTCTTCTTCTTTCAGTACAGATGTTTTTACATCTGTCAGAAATAAAGCTGAAAAGCAACCTATTAACTTTTCATCTGAAAATGCTGAAGTATACAACAGGCACTTCTCTTTGGAGGAGTTGCAGGACGCTCTACATAGAGTCCATGATACTTCAGTAGGACCAGATGAAATATATTATCAACTCTTAAAACACTTACCTGAATCATCCTTAATGGTTCTATTAAATATCTTTAACAAAATCTGGATTTTGAGTAACTTTCCTTCTGATTGGAGAAAAGCCATTATCATTCCTATTCCTAAGCCTGGTAAGGATCCAACAAATCCTACCAGTTATCGCACTATTGCTTTGACAAGTTGCATTTGTAAAACCATGGAAAGAATGATCAACCGTAGACTTGTCTGGTATCTTGAGTCCCACAAATTGCTTACTAACATGCAATGTGGGTTCAGGACTAGCCGTAGCACGGTTGATCATCTTGTTAGATTTGAAACGTTTTGTAGGGATGCCTTTATTCATAACCAGCATTTGGTATCGGTCTTTTTTGACCCCGAGAAAGCTTATGATACCACGTGGAAGTATGGTATTTTGAAAGACCTCCATGGCATGGGCCTAAGAGGCTGTATGCCTGACTTTATCTCAAATGTCTTACAGAATAGGTCTTTCAAGGTACGAGTGGGGTCTACGTTATCCGATTCCCACTCCCAAGAGATGGGTGTGCCTCAAGGTAGCATCCTGTCAGTAACTTTATTTTCCGTGAAAATTAACAGCATCACCCAGTGTTTAAAACCTGGCTTGATAGCTCGTTATATGTCGACGATTTTCAGATTTGCTACAGGTCATCCAGTATGAGTATCACTGAACGTCAGTTGCAGCTTTGTTTGAATAAACTTCAACAATGGGCAACTGACAATGGATTTCGATTCTCAAAGTCAAAAACCGTCTGTATGCATATCTGCCAGAAAAGAGGTCACCACTTAGATCCTCAGCTGTGTCTGGACAAAACTCCGGTTCCAGTTGTGGAGGAGACCAAATTTCTGGGGGTTATTTATGACAGGAGGCTATCTTTTGTTCCTCATTTACAGTATGTGAAAAAGAAGGGCCCTCAATATCTTAAAGGTTATTGGCAAGACTGAATGGGGAGCAGATCGAAAGGTTATGCTCCGACTTTACAGATCTTTAGTTCGGTCTAAACTTGAGTATGGGTGCATTGTGCATGGGTCAGCACGTAAGTCTTACTTGCAAATGCTAGATCCTATACACAACCAGGGAGTTAGGCTTTGCCTTGGTGCTTTCAAAACATCTCCTGTGGAGAGCTTGTACATCGATGCACACGAACCTAGTTTGGGTGCTAGACGTGCAAAGCTTTCTCTGCATTATGCTACAAAGATTAAATCAATGCCAAAACATCCTGCACACAATGCGGTGTTTGATAACAAATATATGAAGTTATTTGATGCGAAACCGAATGCGATTCGAACATTTGGTCTTCTCATTAAGCACTTTTATCAGTTTCCAACATTTTGGAAACGTCTTCATATTTTATTTTGCCACCTTGGTGTATCAAACCACCAAATATTGTATTCGATCTTGTGCATCTAAAGAAAGATCGCACAGATGCAGTTATTTATAAACAACCTTTCATAGAAATCCAAGAGCGGTACTGTGGTTATATTCCTGTTTACACAGACGAATCACGGGATGGGAATTCTGTGGCTTGTGCTACAGTTTTTCCATCAGACGCAATAATTTCCATGAGATTGCCCGATTCAGCATCAATCTTTAGTGCTGAAATTTGGGCAATCATTAAAGCCCTGGAACAGATTAAGGATTCATGTGCATCCAAGTATATTATTTTTACAGACTCACTTTCGTATCTCCAAACTCTACAGTACATGAAATTGGAGCATCCCTTGGTTGGGATGGTGATACGAAAGTGTGTCTTTTTATCAGTTGCCAATAAAGATGTTATATTGTGTTGGGTACCCAGCCATGTTGGCATTAAGGGTAACGAAAAGGCATATGTTGCTGCCAAGTCTGCTTTGAACTTGCCCCGTGTCCATGTTGGTGTCCCCTACTGATTTTAAATTTCATATTAACCAATATATCTTTTCGACTTGGCAAGATGATTGGGATGGTGCGGTTGCGAATAAGCTTCATTCTGTCAAGGCAGTCCTGGAAGAGTGGCAGTCATCCTACAGGCGATGCAGGAAGGATGAAGTAGTCTTATGCCGTTCCCGCATCCGCCATACATATCTGACGCATTCATTGAAGGACCCTCCTCCACAGTGTGAACACTGTCAGTGTACACTGACTGTGCTCCACATTTTGATGGAGTGTGATCATATCAAATCGACGAGAAACGATATATTTGGCAACAGAAATGTTTTGGAATCGTTTAAATTACATTCAGAATTAATTGTAAAGTTTTTAAAACACTTTGACTTCTATAAAAAGTTTTAAAATATGCTTACCTTGATTTTATGTATTATATTATACTTTTTCCCCACAGCTCCTTACACTGTGGTTTTACATGAATATATATAAATAATATTTCCATATACTTACCATTTGTGACACCCGATAGCCGATATGTATTTTTTTGCTGGGGTGTCGTTAAACAAACATTCATTCATTCGTTTTTGGTTCGAGCGGTGTGTTTGACGCTTCCGAGTTCGATCCAACGAGATTCTACTGTATATGTAAACGATAATAATTAATATATCGTTCTGTAGGTTGGCGGACTAGTATAAATTCTGGTGGGCTAGTGAAATATTTTCCATTTTTGCACCCCTGCAGTATATACCAGAGGTTGAAACTAATGTGGGGTACCCCCAAAAATGGAACTGAAATTTTCAGCAAAGAATTATGATCAGACTTCGGCAGTACGAGGATATCTATTCCCAGACATATTTAACATGGTCTTGATTGTTAAGGACAACCTTCAACATTTAATGTTGTCAAAAATATGGATCGCGAATTTACGCAATACGTTTTAGAATTGTGTCGCGATCTCTGAGCATGGGTCATTCTTCATTAAGTGCTATTTTGTGGTTACCTATTCTAGATTTTATCACATTTGGACTTCCAGCAAAAATATTTCTTAATGAAGTAGACATACAGTTTTTATTAATTAGTACACATATTGTTTTGGTTATTTTTAATTTAACTTTGCCTATATAGACTGTTTTACCATGTCACTAGCATGAACACCCAAGTTCGAAGTTATATTGTTTAATATTTTGAAAACCATTAACATTAAATAGGTTTGGACTATTATACACATTAAATATCAGAATTAACCAAATATAGTTTAAATGACCTCTAAAAATGCACAATGTTTTTAAAATGATGAAAACATGTTGGTTACAGGTTTTTGTGTCAATAGTGTTACCGATTTTGAATTTCTCGATTTATATATATATATATATATATATATATATATATATATATATATATATATATATATATATATATATATATATATATCATACCCAAACTGACAGTTTTGAACTTCAATCAGCAATGCAATGCTAGAAAGAAGTAAATGGCACCCATGGGCGTACGACCCCCCCCCCCCCCCCCCCCCCCCCCCCCGAAATTCGGGCAAAACAGTGGGAAAAATTCGGGCAGTTTTTATCTGGGTAAAATTGCGGGCAAATCAACCCCTCCAGCCCCCCTAAATCAAAGAGTCCCCATACGCCCATGATGGCACCCTAAAAAGACAAATTTGTTAAATAATATAACTTTCATTCTTGTTTTTCATGAGGATTGTTAAGTAGTATTTTTATTTCCCGTCAGTGGTGATACCATTTTGACTCAATGGCATTATGTAAAATGAAAAGGAAAGGAAAGGAAATGCGTTATTTAACGACGCACTCAACACATTTTATTTACGGTTATATGGCATCGGATATATGGTTAAGGACCACACAGATAAAGCGAGAGGAAACCCGCTGTCGCCACTTCATGGGCTACTCTTTTCGATTAGCAGCAAGGGATCTTTTATATGCACCATCCCACAGACAGGATGACACATACCACGGCCTTTGATATACCAGTCGTGGTGCACTGGCTGGAACGGGAAATAGCCCAATGGGCCCACCAACGGGGATCAATCCCAGACCGACCGTGCAGGAAGCGAGCGCTGTACCACTGAGCTACGTCCCGTATAACATTGGATTTTGATCACTGACCCCTGCGCGTGCTGTAACCTCACCGTGGTGCAGGGGTGTAACATTTTCTTTGAGAATGGCCAATACAGCACAAAATTGAAGCTTTGAGTAAAATTCAGTATCCGTAAAATTCTGTGATATTTGTGTTTTTGCACAGTTCTTTACACTGTTCTTTACACTGTTTTTGTTTAAACCTTTAATTTTTATATTGATGTTGATCATCACTTTATTTATTTGCATTACCATAGTTTGACACCCAATAGCCGATGTATTTTTCGTGCTGGGGTGTCGTTAAACATTCATTCATTCATTCATTGATCACTGAACACATGTAAAGGCTTAACTGTTAACCGCATAGTTTTGGGAGAATTCATTGCTTACTCTTATTTTGTCAGTGGTGTTACTGTCAGTGGTGTAACCAAATACAGTAACACCACTGACAAACCATGCAACATCAATAGCATTCAAACTTAACTAAAATGTATTTCTTCTTAAATTTATAAACAATATTAAAAATGTTAAAAACATTTGACACATTAATTGACAAATTTTGTCCTTATATTGAAAAGTAAATAGATGATCAATCTGATACACAAGTCACTTATTCGATCTGATGCACAAGTCACTTATTCGATCTGATACACAAGTCACTCATTCGAGCTGATGCACAAGTCACTCATTCGATCTGATGCACACGTCACTCATTCGATCTGATGCACAAGTCACTCATTCGATCTGATGCACAAGTCACTCATTCGATCTGATGCACAAGTCACTCATTCGATCTGATACACAAGTCACTCATTCGATCTGATGCACAAGTCACTCATTCGAGCTGATGCACAAGTCACTCATTCGAGCTGATACACAAGTCACTCATTCGATCTGATACACAAGTCACTTATTCGAGTTTCAAAACTTTTTTAAAGGCGCAGACCCTAGTTTTAACCAATAAAAATTGGACACTAAGTTTAGTTAATTTACAAACTTGTAACTTATTTGGATAAATAGAGTGAAAGAAGAGTCTGTGACGTTGAAATCGGGGAAGATAATTAAAAATAGACTAGAACTCAATCAATAACCGCTATTTCTCAGACGCACGTGCGTTTTTAAAAATATGAAAAATGCATTTTTGTGTATTAGAAACACCAGGATGACTAGAAACACTTGTGTTATATGGAAATGGATAATCTAAAGAATAAACTATAAGTAATGTTTGATTTCAGTGATGATAAACAGCTCTAATAGTGAAACATGCTGTAGGGTCTGTCCCTTTAACGTGAAGCCTTTTTTAGTTATGTGTGTATATATGTATTATTATTATTATTTTAATTATGTGTGTATATATGTATTATTATTATTATTTTAATTATGTGTGTGTATATGTATTATTATTATTATTTTAATTATGTGTGTATATATGTATTATTATTATTATTTTAATTATGTGTGTATATATGTATTATTATTATTATTTTAATTATGTGTGTGTATATGTATTATTATTATTATTTTAATTATGTGTGTGTATATGTATTATTATTATTATTTTAATTATGTGTGTATATATGTATTATTATTATTATTTTAATTATGTGTGTATATATGTATTATTATTATTATTTTAATTATGTGTGTGTATATTTATTATTATTATTATTTTTTTTTTTTAAATAATAAATTCAAATGTGTTACTTTCCATTACTATTTGTATGGTTTTGGATCATGCCACTCTTTGTATTACTTAAGCTATTGTTGCAGTCATAACGCTGCCAAATGCCAAACAGTTATATCTGTACAAGACGAGACTCAGTGTCAACTTGGAAAATCATGATCAATTAATCCTTACAAATTCAATTCAGGACAGACATTTAGAGTTTGATTTTTAAATTAACTTACAATTCTTTTTTTCTTTTTCAAGATTGTGGAATTAATTTCGTGTTTGTAAAAAAAAAGAAAAGAAAAGTTCTTCCAATTTTATAATTTAAACTGTAGCAATAATATTTGACGGTTTATTATTATTATTATTATTATTATGTTTACAATGATAGGTTAGTTTATTTTATCACTGCAATGTTTAAACTATTAAAAAAAATCAAAACAAAATCTGCACTATGTCAGTGGTGTAACCCTGAGCAACAGACAAAAGTACGATGTCAGTGGTGTTACCCTGAGCAACAGACAAAAGTACGATGTCAGTGGTGTAACCCTGAGCAACAGACAAAAGTACGATGTCAGTGGTGTAACCCTGAGCAACAGACAAAAGTACGATGTCAGTGGTGTTACCCTGAGCAACAGACAAAAGTACGATGCCAGTGGTGTAACCCTGAGCAACAGACAAAAGTACGATGTCAGTGGTGTAACCCTGAGCAACAGACAAAAGTACGATGTCAGTGGTGTAACCCTGAGCAACAGACAAAAGTACGATGTCAGTGGTGTAACCCTGAGCAACAGACAAAAGTACGATGTCAGTGGTGTAACCACTACTTTCTTTATACTCAATTATTTAACCATTTATTTCATCAAGAAAACAGGGGTGTTATATCTAATTGATATGCTCTAAGAATACAATAAGGCGTTGCACACAATTTTAATATTAAAGAATTATACAAAATATGATAAAAAAGACATGCCAAAATTGTAAATCTAAATAATTTGGTCTTTTCAGAGGTTTATTTGCATATATTAAGCAGTCAAATGTGACATATATTTTGCTAATTTTTTGGTAAAAACTTCAACATTAGCAAATGCCATTTTCTTTTTAAATCTTAACATTTTGCGCTAATCCCAGATGCATTTTATTGTGTGTAACACCACTGACAAAATGTCCTCAGTTATATGTCTTAAAAACATTTTTTTTTTCTAGTTCGGGTCAATCATTTAAACATTAATTGTCACAAGTTCAGATTGTCTATATATTTTAAATTCACACATAGAAATCGTTTTTCGATTTGATATAACCCAAAAATTCATCTCTTTATGACTTAAAAAATTGCACTTAATGGAGAATGACCCACGCAGCGATTCGCGACACGATACTGAACAAAATGCTTCCTGTAGACTATCCATTTGTCTGCTTGATACACAATAAACATTATATTTTATTTGAGTAATTAAAATATATTTATTTTATTTTTGTCGTCGACAATCTCCGGTCGTAATGCCCTAAACAAATCTCCATTGGCCGAATGCCCTTGCCCTCTAATTTGCCAAATTGGAAGCCTGCACTAGCTGATAAAAGTAGTTTCGTTTTTATAAAATGCGGTGTAAATATTATTTTGCACCCACGATAATTTCATTATGATTTAAATATCAATGTTATAACATATATTATAGTCATATATGACTTAATAAATCTGCAATTGAGGATGAAATATCAAATAACTGTCGGTGGACATAGCAAGTCAAAATCACTGTTCTAGTCGCAATTTGCGGCAATAAGTGGCTTCAGCCAGAGATTATCAATACAATAATAAAAAAGAAAAAGGAAATATAACTTTTGTCGTGTATATCAAACAAACAAATCAACACTGGTGTGGGACTTAACAGAGAATGTTCAAAATACTGGTTAAATTATGTAATGGTAAGCTTTTGAAGCCTGGAATGGCCAATGAGTTTCCATTAGTATTGCGGTTTCATACACGCCGCTATTATATTGTTTTTTTAACAGATATTTTTTATGTTGATTATGTATTGGTCGAATACCCCTGCGCGTGCTGTAACCTCACCGTGGTGCAGGGGTGTAACATTCTCTTTGAGAATGGCCAATACAGCACAAATTGAAGTTTAGAGTAAAAGTCAATATCTTATCTGTGATATTTGTATTTGTATTTTTGCAAAGTTCTTTACACTGTTTTTATTTATATCTTGAATTTTTCAGTTGATGTTGATCATCACCTTGTTTGTTTCCATTACCATAGTTTGACACCTAATAGCCGATGTATTTTTCGTGCTGGGGTGTCGTTAAACATCATTCATTTTGAATTTTTTTTTTGTATTGGTCGAATAATTCAAGTCCCAGGATGATATTTAAAGATTTGAAAAGTCAACAAATACATAATTGTATAATATAGTACATATACATGTATGGAGTGGGAAAAGTAATGCGGGGTGACAAAACGTGAAAGTAGGCGGTAAAATGTGAAGGGTGGGGGGGGGGGATGCATATCTAGTCTATGCATCCTACTTTTCATGCATTGAAGCACAGTAAAAGTGCTCCTTACCAGAAACACCAAACCGACTTGCATGTTGCATGCATCCACTGAAAAATATATTGACACAGATTTGTTCGGGGTACTTCAGTATTCTGCCTGTCTACAGTAAGTACCCTCACCCTATGTCAGACTGCGCCTGATGACTGTTTGGCCGATTTCAGATCTTGCTGAAAACAACGTATGCCTGAAGAAAGACCTGGCGCGAATGGATAGCTGCGTAACGAAGGTGCAGAAGGAAGGTAAGGCCAATAGCCAGGCCATAGGCGCGAAGGTAAAGGAAAGCAGACGAAATGCAACCAAAGAAGAGATCTTGGACATGACATGCCGGTAACATATATATATTATTATTATTATTATTTCCGTTCTCTTGACGACTACAGCTTTGAACATGAATGATACTGTCCTTTGTAGATCAGTCTTCTTCTGGAGTGTTGTAGTTGTCCAGGTAGACCGGCCTCGGTGGCATAGTGGTTAGGCCATCGGTCTACAGGCTGGTAGGTACTGGGTTCGGATCCCAGTCGAGGCATGGGATTTTTAATCCAGATACAGACTCCAAACCCTGAGTGAGTGCTCCGCAAGGCTCAATGGGTAGGTGTAAACCACTTGCACCGACCAGTGATCCATAACTGGTTCAAAAAAGGCCATGGTTTGTGCTATCCTGCCTGTGGGAAGTGCAAATAAAAGATCCCTTGCTGCTAATCGGAAAGAGTAGCCCATGTAGTGGCGACAGCGGGTTTCCTCTCAAAATCTGTGTGGTCCTTAACCATATGTCTGACGCCATATAACCGTAAATAAAATGTGTTGAGTGCGGCGTTAAATAAAACATTTCTTTCTTTGTCCAAGTAGTGTCCCTCAGCTGCTGTAGATTTTTTTTGCAGTCTAGGATCACATGTTCGGTCGTCAGTTCTGCTTCTCCCAGGAGCACATTGAAGAGGGTACTAGCCGGAACATGTTTAGGCCTATGCATATGCTGGGTCAGCTTGTTGTTTCCAGTTCTTAGTCGGAAAATGATCACCTGTTCATGTCAAATTAGTTTGAGATAATTATCAGTTTGTTTGGGAGATCTGTGGACAGATTTAATATGAGTTTTCATCTCTTCATATGTTACCCAGTTATCCTCCTGTTCTTTAGCTGCACCCAGTTTTGCTAGTCTGTCTGCATTCTGAATTCCAGAACAAAATGAAAAGCTTAAATGTGTTACCTCAGATTTCATTGGACGATCGTGAGTGGGTCATTACTGTTGACCAATCAATCACTTTTAAGATTCCATGGCGTTTTGGATCTATAGCCGTTCTTCATGAGCGTTGTACAGTACGAAGTACATATATCATTCGCATGACGGATTAAAAATGAAACAACACAGTAGTTAAATATTTTGCATTCCATGTTATTAGACATTAATATCGTTCCTAATTTGTGACGAGTTAATTTGGGGGCTAATGAAAATTCCACAGTAACTCCCACAGATTGCAACACGACATTGAGCGAATTGAAGCAATATAGCAATTCTTGAAATAAACTACATTTCAAATGTGGGTCATCGTGTATTATAATTGTGTGTTAGCCCACTTTGTGGATAGGTTGAACACTAAGTTTCTACAACTAATAGGTATAATGGTGATTAAATGCTCTGTACCCTGAATGTTGTACAGCATATCGTGAAAAAGCCACCCACTAACCTTGAAAAACCACACACACACAGACTCACACACACACACACATGTACACACATTACACACACGCACACACACATGCAGACACACATACAGACACACACACACACATACAGACATACAGACAGACACACACACACACACACATGTACACACATTACACACATGCACACACACATGCAGACACACAGACACACAGACACACACAGACACAGACACACACACACATGTACACACATTACACAAATACACACGCAGACACACATACACACACACAGACAGACACACACACACGTACACACAGACAGACACACACACACACACACACACACACACACACAGACAGAGACAGACACATTCAATCACTTGTTCACTGTTTTTTTTTTTTGGGGGGGGGGGGGGGTTTATATAATTCCAACCAGTGCACCATAACTGGTCAAAAGCCGTGGTATGTCACAATAATAATGTGCTTTCTTGTCTGTGAGAAAGTACATATTAAATATCCGTTGCTACATTAGGAAAAATGCTGCAGATTTCCTCTGATGACTGTGTGTCAGAATTACCAAATATGCTCTAGTGATGTCGTTAAATAAAATAAACTTGAACTTTTTGTTCACTGATTCTGTGATAAAACATTTCAGAATTCCCCGTGGAACTGTTGTCTGTATCATGGATGCACCGATGTTGCAGCGCTGCCCAAAGAAGCTGAACTACATTCTTGAGAGTTTCCTATATGGACTTACATCTCCGATATGCCACCCCATGATGCCAATGCGGCGCTATGACAAGTACGAACCAAACATCAGCACCGGAAGCCCTGTTATTGCAAGTGCTGTGCTTATATTTCTCACAGTGTTGACAGCTTACTCAGTGATGTAAATGAAAATCTTTAAAAGATATAGTCTGGGCTCATTTATTTTTAGAATACTTCCTTTGTGTGTGTGTGTATATATATGTATGTATGTATTGATGTATGAATATCTATATATTGTATGTATGTCGAGGTTGACTATTACATACATAGATATTAACGCACTGGCGCAGGGGATAATTAAATCCTTTCTGGCCTCACAAAGTGTCCCATGCCGTTGCTGGGACTCGAACCTGTGGCACCGATTCGCCCGCAAATTGCAAGGCTAACCACGATACGCTCTGAGCTATTGAAGCTTCCATAAAAAGGAAGCTCTTTAACTCAACCATATATCCCGCTTACGTGCATGAAACAGTGGGCAGACCTGGCACAAGTATATTGATGTATGAATATCTATATATTGTATGTATGTCGAGGTCTATTACATACATTATTACGCACTGGCATAACAAAGTGGGCCGTTGCTGGGACTCGAACCTGTGGCACCGATTCGCCCGCAAATTGCAAGGCTAACCACGATACGCTCTGACTATACATCAACCATATGCATGGGGCCTACAATCTACGCGGTCGATCCCGCTTATGCATGAAACAGTGGGCAGACCTGGCACTGGCTAGTATGTATATATATTGTATGTCGAGGTACACACATATTGTACATACATAGATATTAACGCACTGGCGCAGGGGATAATTAAATCCTTTCTGGCCTCACAAAGTGTCCCATGCCGTTGCTGGGACTCGAACCTGTGGCACCGATTCGCCCGCAAATTGCAAGGCTAACCACGATACGCTCTGAGCTATTGAAGCTTCCATAAAAAGGAAGCTCTTTAACTCAACCATATGCATGGGGCCTACAATCTACGCGGTCGATCCCGCTTACGTGCATGAAACAGTGGGCAGACCTGGCACTGGCTAGTATGTATTGATGTATGAATATCTATATATTGTATGTATGTCGAGGTTGACTATTACATACATAGATATTAAATGCCGTTGCTGGGACTCGAACCTGTGGCACCGATTCGCCCGCAAATTGCAAGGCTAACCACGATACGCTCTGAGCTATTGAAGCTTCCATAAAAAGGAAGCTCTTTAACTCAACCATATGCATGGGGCCCTACAATCTACGCGGTCGATCCCGCTTACGTGCATGAAACAGTGGGCAGACCTGGCACTGGCTAGTATGTATTGATGTATGAATATCTATATATTGTATGTATGTCGAGGTTGACTATTACATACATAGATATTAACGCACTGGCGCAGGGGATAATTAAATCCTTTCTGGCCTCACAAAGTGTCCCATGCCGTTGCTGGGACTCGAACCTGTGGCACCGATTCGCCCGCAAATTGCAAGGCTAACCACGATACGCTCTGAGCTATTGAAGCTTCCATAAAAAGGAAGCTCTTTAACTCAACCATATGCATGGGGCCTACAATCTACGCGGTCGATCCCGCTTACGTGCATGAAACAGTGGGCAGACCTGGCACTGGCTAGTATGTATTGATGTATGAATATCTATATATTGTATGTATGTCGAGGTTGACTATTACATACATAGATATTAACGCACTGGCGCAGGGGATAATTAAATCCTTTCTGGCCTCACAAAGTGTCCCATGCCGTTGCTGGGACTCGAACCTGTGGCACCGATTCGCCCGCAAATTGCAAGGCTAACCACGATACGCTCTGAGCTATTGAAGCTTCCATAAAAAGGAAGCTCTTTAACTCAACCATATGCATGGGGCCTACAATCTACGCGACGATCCCGCTTACGTGCATGAAACAGTGGCAGACCTGGCACTGGCTAGTATGTATTGATGTACTATCTATATTGTATGTATGTCGAGGTTGACTATTACAAACATAGTTGGTAAATGTATGTAGATGTATTATGTGTGTATGTATGTTTGTATATATATATATATATATATATGTGTGTCCTTATAACGATCCATATATATATATATATATATATATATATATATATAATACTTCTTTGTGTGTGTCTGTAATGATATATAAAGAAGTAATCTACCTTCAAATGAACTCTATCTTCTCGATTACACCTAAGCTCCCTGACCATGCAGCCCTGACTATATATATATATTATATATATATATATATATATTATATATATATAATAATATATATTGTATCTAACTCACGTCAAGGCAAACTGATCCCAACTCAACACTCAAGACATACAGCATGTTTTTTTGCGGTTCAGACCAAATTGCACAAAACATTGTAAGCCAGTTTTGCAAATAAACGTAAATCAACGACTCGACCACAATTCATATTACTATGTACAGTTGGAAATACAGATATTTCATTTTATCCTTATAACGATCCATTTTCTTAATGATGTATTCCTTCATGAAATAGCATGCCAAACTCTGAAAATGTATGGGTAAACTGTCGCAGACATAAACTTACAATGTTTTGTGAAATTGCCCCCAGGAGAGGTTTTTATGCAGTTTATACTTTTAGACATGTGGATATTCCTAATACAAACTGAGGGATTCAAATGTTTTATTTTTTTGGCAGACTCTAGTTTAACCAATATGCTGGAACACATCCTTTTGTAAGTACCGTACATGTATGGTATATCTTTGTGTTCAACTTTTAAACATCATTGTAGCCTTAATATATATGTAATGCAGGTATCGCATGCAGGTATCGCATATCAGAAACAATGCTTTAATGCTTCTTTGTTGTGTCAGTGATGTCTGAGCTCATGCAGTGGTCTGGTGTTCAAGTTGGAGTCTTAAACTGGTCTAATACATATACATGTGTATGGCATGGATGGGAACTCTATTATCGTGCCCATATCCACTGAAGGTTTAGGCACGCCTATCCCGGATGTAGCCTCTGACTTCGCCAGTGGCCAATTCCGGGACAGGAAGACATGTATGTTTTTTATGTGCACGTATGTATGTGTTTTACATGTACATGCATGTATAATTATGTGTTGTACATGTGTATGTGTTTTACATGTACATGTGTATGTGTTTTACATGTACATGTGTATGTGTTTTATGTGTACATGTGTATGTGTTTTACATGTACATGTGTATATGTTTTATATGTACATGTGTATGTGTTTTACATGTACATGTGTATGTGTTTTACGTGTACCTATATATGTGTTTCACATGTAGATGTGTATGTGTTTTACATGTACATGTGTATGTGTTTTACATGTACATGTGTATGTGTTTTATGTGTACCTATGTATGTGTTTTACATGTACATGTGTATGTGTTTTACGTGTACCTATGTATGTGTTTCACATGTACATGTGTATGTGTTTTACGTGTACCTATGTATGTGTTTTACATGCACATGTGTATGTGTTTTACATGTACATGCGTGTATATGTATTGTACATACGTATGTGTTTTACGTGTACATGTGTGTGTGTTTTACATGTACATGTGTATGTGTTTTACATGTACATGTGTATGTGTTTTACATGTACATGTACATGTGTATGTGTTTTATGTGTACATGTGTATGTGTTTTACGTGTACATGTTTATGTGTGTTAATGTACATGTGTATGTGTTTTACATGTACATGCGTATGTGTTTTACATGTACATGCGTATGTGTTTTACATGTACATGCGTATGTGTTTTACATGTACATGTGTATGTGTTTTACGTGTGCATGTGTATGTGTTTTACATGTACCTGTGTATGTGTTTCACATGTACATGTGTATGTGTTTTACGTGTACATGTATGTGTTTCACATGTACCTGTGTATGTGTTTCACATGTGCATGTGTATGTGTTTTACGTGTACCTATGTATGTGTTTTACATGCACATGTGTATGTGTTTTACATGTACATGCGTGTATATGTGTTGTACATACGTATGTGTTTTACGTGTACATGTGTGTGTGTTTTACATGTACATGTGTATGTGTTTTACGTGTGCATGTGTATGTGTTTTGCATGTACATGTGTATGTGTTTTACATGTACATGTGTATGTGTTTTATGTGTACATGTGTATGTGTTTTACGTGTACATGTTTATGTGTGTTAATGTACATGTGTATGTGTTTTACATGTACATGCGTATGTGTTTTACATGTACGTGCGTATGTATTTTACGTGTGCATGTGTATGTTTTACATGTACATGTGTATGTGTTTTACGTGTACCTATGTAAGTGTTTTACATGTACATGTGTATGTGTTTTACATCTACCTATGTATGTGTTTTACATGTACATGTGTATGTGTTTTACATGTACATGTGTATGTGTTTTACATGTACATGCGTGTATATGTATTGTACATGCGTATGTGTTTTATATGTACATGTGTATGTGTTTTACGTGTACACGTGTATGTGTTTTACATGTACATATGTATGTGTTTTACATGTATATGTGTATGTGTTTTACGTGTACCTATGTATGTGTTTTACATATACATGTGTATGTGTTTTACGTGTACCTATGTATGTGTTTCACATGTACATGTGTATGTGTTTTACGTGTACCTATGTATGTGTTTTACATGCACATGTGTATGTGTTTTACATGTACATGCGTGTATATGTATTGTACATACGTATGTGTTTTACGTGTACATGTGTATGTGTTTTACATGTACATGTGTATGTGTTTTATGTGTACATGTGTATGTGTTTTACGTGTACATGTTTATGTGTGTTAATGTACATGTGTATGTGTTTTACATGTACATGCGTATGTGTTTTACGTGTGCATGTGTATGTGTTTTACATGTACATGTGTATGTGTTTTACATGTACATGTGTATGTGTTTTACGTGTACCTATATATGTGTTTTACATGTACATGTGTATGTGTTTTACATGTCATGTGTATGTGTTTTACATGTACATGTGTATGTGTTTTACGTGTACCTATGTATGTGTTTTACATGTACATGTGTATGTGTTTTACATGTACATGCGTGTATATGTATTGTACATGCGTATGTGTTTTACGTGTACATGTGTATGTGTTTTACGTGTACATGCGTATGTGTTTTACGTGTACATGTGTATGTGTTTTATGTGTACATGTGTATGTGTTTTACATGTACATGTGTATGTGTTTTACGTGTACATGTTTATGTGTGTGAATGTACATGTGTATGTGTTTTACGTGTACATGCGTATGTGTTTTACGTGTACATGCGTATGTGTTTTACGTGTACATGAGTATGTGTTTTATGTGTACATGTGTATGTGTTTTACGTGTACCTATGTATGTGTTTTACATGTACATGTGTATGCGTTTTACGTGTACCTGTGTATGTGTTTCACATGTACATGTGTATGTGTTTTATGTGTACATGTGTATGTGTTTTACATGTACATGTGGATGTGTTTTATGTGTACATGTGGATGTGTTTTACATGTACATGTGTATTTGTTTTATGTGTACATGTGTACGTGTTTTATATGTACATGTGTACGTGTTTTACATGTACATGTGTATGTGTTTTACATGGTTCAGGGGCTGAATAAGCATAGGGTCTGGAAAATTTTCTAAAATCAGTTAAAAGTAGGGTGCGGAATTAGCATAGGGTGTGGAAATCTTTTTAAAAACCAATAAGAGTAGAGTGCGGAATTAGCATAGGGTGTGGAAATTTAGCTAAATTGTAAAAATTGACTAGTAATGAAAACAATTTGGTTTGACGTAAAAATAAAAATTAGTGTTTTGGAAATAACAAAAATATACTATTGTTGTGTGTACATGTGTACATGTAATTTAGAAAACAAGCGGCTCAGAAATAAATAACTTGTAGTAAATTCCATAGTATGAAAAAATGTGTTCACTATAAACATATGTTTCTATTATCTAACTGTTACAACTGTGTTACTGTCACACACAATTAATTAAAACTGTAAGTGTGTTTGTACTTTTAAATGAAATTATGATAATTAATGTGAGGCGAGATTGCAGCTTTGAACAAAAATCCAAAAGTTCCATGCAAGAAAACCAAAACAATCAGGATGGATGACAGCTCGCTAGATTCATCTCCTATATTTAACACATGGTCAATTATAACATAACGTAATTTCATCAACTTAATGTCGACTTGTACCATTCTTTATTTTTAAAGCATAGGTGGGGACACTTAGGATGCCAGGGGCTGGCATGCATAAATCTCAGCTGAAGATTCACAAACAACTGTGGTCATCAGCCATGCTAGCTGTTAGCGGAATGCGCCCGAACTGGAACGTGATTAGGGGATGTAACTCAGCCTAATTTTTCTCGCTAATTTCTAATAAACTTTATTTGCAAGTGAAAATAAAAAGGTTGAGTGGAATTTGTAATTAAAATGAGTGGAATTTGTAATGTAAACAAATATATATATATATAAAAGAGGAAAGAATGTAGATAAAGTTTGGGCCATTTCCCCTTATCCTAAAGGAACTGTACTTTATATACTCTAGTATACATAGCTTAAAAAAAGTCATATTTACCTTTAAGAATTCGGTACCCCCGTCTTCAATGTTTGGTGAAAAGATGAAGTGTTGAAGTGTAATTGATTAATTTATATAAAGTGCTTGCATGAACTGTTGCATCGATTTACAGGCGAGCACTCAATCGAAGGCATCCAAGGAATTTACCCAACCGAATAAAACCGAACCGAGCCGAACGATAAAAACAAAATGGCGGCCAACAATGTTCGGAAACGTGTGTTTACATTTTGTCGTAGTGTAACATACTTTGTTGTGCCTTAATGGTTCAAATGATCAATTAAGCAGAAAAACAATGTATGTATATTAATAAATAAATAAATAAATATATTATTTGACCACAAAAGTTAGCATTTTATTTGACAACTCGGAAAATTGTAAATTCCGTTTAAGATTTGCAATTCTCGGAACCGAACATACGGGTACTTCGACCCCTGGCCGCCATTGTTTATCACGTAACGCGGTGAAGCTTCTCCTTAGTTACGTATGGTTTGATAGTGAAATGAGGCAACTTTG
This sequence comes from Gigantopelta aegis, assembly GCF_016097555.1. Lineage (NCBI taxonomy): Eukaryota > Metazoa > Mollusca > Gastropoda > Neomphalida > Peltospiridae > Gigantopelta > Gigantopelta aegis. Next base: position 6,688,118 of record NC_054701.1, read on the forward strand.
GTCGATCATTTACAACAGTTAACGGTCACGATGCCTAACACATGTTGCGCAGTTGGCTGCATAAACCATAACATGATGTTAAAAAAAATATCGTTGACAAATTTCCGAAAGAAGAGACTAGGCGCCGCTTGTGGGTAGGGTCATTAAAACGACAAACCTGATGGAATTCCATGGCTTCCCTCACAGAATGTGACTACGTTGACTTTAATGTTGACACCAACAGAGATTAATTTAGCAAACAAAATGGTTAAAGCATGTGCAGTGATAAAAATCCCACATTATACTGTAAATAAAATACACAATTCCATCGTCTTCCATGACCCCCCCCCCCCCCCCCCCCCCCCCAACAAAACGATGCATCCAGTTTTTGAATAAAGAGTATATTCCTTTATCATTACATTTGTGTGGTCTTTATTTTTCATTTAATCTTACTTGCTTGGATATTGTCAATACTTGTATTTATTGTGCCATACCACAGCTACTACATCTTATTTTTTTATTTTTTTATTTTAAAATAAAAGTTTATACTGCTAAATTACACACATATAATAATTATAACATAGGCCTAAATTCTTGCTTAAACTTAATTTTTTTTGGGGCAAATGTGTCTGTAGCAGGCCTGCAGTAAGAAAATATAGGTCGTTCATCCCCCCCCCCCCCCCCGTGTGTTTAGTATTTACTTTCGTGCAGAGGGTAAATAATGTGTGTGTGCCCGTTTCAGTATATATATATATATATATATATATATATATATACGTATATAAATATATATATATGCCAAATTTCTAGGGAAATCAGTGTGTGTGTGTGTGTATATACATGTATTTATCTATATATGTATATGTATACATATACATACATACTATATATATATATATACTCATGTATATATACATACATACATACATACATACATACATACATACATACATACATACATACATACATACATACACACACATATATATATATATATATATACACACACACACATTAGTGATTTCCCTAGAAATTTGTCAAGGCATGGTAGACCACTTTTGGGGCATTTTCACCATTTTCGGGGTACTTTTTTTCATTAAAAATACACAAAAATTAATTGAAATAAACATCAATTTAATTTATGTGCTTGCTTTAATAAATGAATGGCAAAAGATGTAAAAGGCATATTTTATTAATTAATAATACCTTTTTTGGCGTTTTATAAAGGCAATTTTAGAATTAATTAGTGAAAAAGGCTTATTTAATCTCAGGGCAGCATGGTGCTGATTAAGGCAAGATGGTGCTAGACTATTGAGGCATGGTGCTGCACCGTGCTAAAACAAGCATGGGGAAAACACTACACATACATATACATAAATCTAAAAATACATAAAAATCTATTCTATTGTGGATCAATGTAATTTGGTGGTTGTGGTACATTTGTAAATTTTACTTGTTCAAGTTAGAGGACTTACCTTTTTACATAGATATGTAGTTTCATGGTATTCTACAGTTTGTGTGTGTGTGTGTGTGTGTGTGTGTGTGTGTGTGTGTGTGTGTGTGTGTGTGTGTGTGTTTGGATGTTTGGATGTGTAATCTGCTTTAGAAATTACCTGCAATAAAATGAATGGTCAACTGCCATATCTGATATTTGTTTTCCATTTTGAAAACAGTTTGACATGGAGAATATAGCATTTAACTATCTCATTCATATATTTTCTTTGAATATGCTACATAAGTGCATCTACATGAGGTAATTTAACCCGGGTTAAAAGCAACTTAGGTTAAATATGTGTAGTCTAGTAGAAGGCATACCGATATAAATCACTTTATTAACAGCCATATTTGCCTCCTTTCTCCAGCTGTATACTATTAAAAATTAGTTTTGTAGATATTACTTAAATTGAACTGCAATAACAATTCCAATACAGCACAAGACTGAACAAGAAAATATCTGCAATATCCATTGTGACTAGATATAAAACAACACCAATATTATACATATATATATATTAACCATTATTTACTCTGGTAAGTTTTTTTGTTTTATTACTAAATATACCAGGTTAAACCCTATTATTAAAACATTTGCATGTTTGTTCGATGAGGTAACACTTATGTTTTATTAGGTTGTAGACCTCGACATAAAAATAACTGAGGGAACTGATTATTTGCTCCATAATGTAGTTTATGGGGGCAATTTAAAATATTACCATATTGTTACTACATGTATATAAATTCACATGCCAAAGGAAACTATATATTATTCTCTTTGAAACTAATCTCAGGTGTGATGGGTGTAGAGATATTGCTCCCCCTAGATGTCAAGGTCTGAGGATGGCTATATTTTATTATTGCTATTTTTTGTTGCCTGTATTCAACCGGTAAGGAAAGGCAACATCATTTAATTTTGCAATCTGTAAAAACAAAAGCATTTCATTATTTCAAATATGACAATAATACTATTGTAATTTTGAACTTGTAAAGTAACAACTTTGCCATTGTTTAATTATTACATATTATTTGGAAGTAAAATAATTATTAAATCATAAAAATAATTAACTTAATCATGCATACAAATTTTATTATAAATACAAATTATATATTTTGTAGCCCACATCATAATTATTATATTAATAATTATGTTATCATTTCAAAAATTATATTCTGCCCAACCTGCCCTGTCCCCTCGACATTCAAAGTACACGGAAACACATCGGTACTAAATATAGATTATACTAATTCAGATTCCCGTTGTTCGTTTCTCTTATATGGCAACCCAAGCGTTATAATACACATAAGACGTATTGCAACTATGTGTTAGCTACAGAAAATAAATGACAATATGTAAGGCATGTAAAAAGTTAATCTGACAACTTTATTCTATGTAAACCAGTAATCACTAAGGCTTTGCTTCACCCCCAAAGACCTGGATGATCGGTAACTAGGCCGTGTGACGTCACGCCGGTTCCGAGAATTCCGCAATTCCGTCCGCGATTCCGTGATCGTGGAAAATAGGTACCCCTTATGATAACTTAAGAATTGTAATAAGCGTTGGGTGCCGAATTAGCGTAAGGGGTTACATTTTTAAAAGATGTAATTAAACGTAGGGTGCTGAATAAGCGTAGACACCAACATTTTTTTCACAAATTTAATGAAAGTAGGTGTACGTTTATTTGGCAGTCGAGAGCATAGGCATCGATCTGATACATATACATATATTTTTATTTTTTTGCAGGGGGGGGGGGGGGGGGGGTCGAGGTGCCCTTCTAGGGCTGTTCTGAGGTGTTTTCTGCTGGCTAGCCGAGCTGCTTTCTGACAAAATATTTTTCGCCTTAAACTGAACAAATGGTATATAGATACAATATAACTTTATTGGTCAAATTTCTTAATTCAAGTACAAATAATGAACATGAATAAAAACAATGGTGCCACTGATGGTATTCCAACAAGTCTTTAATGGTCTAAAATTTCCCCAAAACACTACGCCGTGTATCGCTCGATCCATCGACAAATTCAATTGCGATATCTCGTGCAGTGCACTCGGCAAGACGATTTCTGTGCACATGACAGACCATCACGTGGTTGAGACGCTGCTGGGTCATAGTGCTCCGGAGCCACGTTTTTACCCTGCGAAGTGCGCTGAATGAACGCTCGACAGAGCACGAACTTGCAGGCGATACCAGAAGGAGACGTAGTAGGGTTGACACTTGCGGAAACAACTTTCTAACTTCTGGTACCATACTGCGAAATGTGATGCGCACATTGTCCACGCTGGAGTGCTCGTACTGTCGGCAGAAGAATGTTAGCTCCTGCTGCAGTGATTCAGACAGTTCGGGGTAGCGAGAAACGACGTCTTCGTCTACGACACCGGTGGTTAGCATGTCGGACAACTGCTTGTATGAGGTCAAGTCCGTAGAGGTGAAGAAGGCATCAATGTTAGCAACAGCACTGTCAACTGCCGCCACATACTGCACACGGAAGAACTCCTCTGAGCTGGTGTGCGTGTGGGATTTTTCGCCGTCATTGTATCGTCGTGGAATTTTCCGAGTGCGCGGCAAGGAGATTGGCTCAATGTTCAGTTCTCGAATTTTGTCAGTTGCCGTCTCAAAAATCGCGTGGAACTCCATGTTTATGTCGCGCCGATATAACAGAAGGTTCTTGCTAACAACAGATGCAGCAGCTAGCATCCCATCAACAGTTGTCTCTGCCCCTTGTAGCACTGTGTTGAATTTTTCGAGGCATTCGATCACTGGGAGAGATGCAACCAGACCAAGTACACATTTCGCGGTAGACAGGAGGCTGTGAATGCCGTTAGCCCTCGCTGCTGTGCTGCTGCCAAATGTAGATGATGCCTCATTCAGTGCCTCCAGCACGTGTGCGTAGTTGCTAAGGACGGCTCTAACGGCAATCCCACGTGACAGCCAGCGTGTTGCACAAAGCGGCTTCAGGCGTGAAGGGGAAGGGCTATCATCCATAACTTGCAGATCGAGGTACAAATTTTTAAATTTGCCTGATGAGTTGTAGAAGCCGCCCAGTTCCTGCACCACGTTAAGAGCATCGCGAAGGAACGGTGCACTCTCGATGGCCTTTGCACAGATGAGGTGCGTGATGTGTGCACCGCAATGCGTGTAGTTTGCCAGTGGTTGTACTTTCTTGATCAGTGCTTGGCAGCCTTGGTATTTGCCCGACATATTGCTGGCTCCGTCATACGTTTGCGCTCTCAGATGCGTGATTGGGAGGTTGAGTCTGAGCAACGCGTCTTGCAGCATATTGCTGAGGCTGGCACCAGTCGTCTCAGATACGCTGTACAGACCGATAAAGTCCTCGTGAACGTCGTAAGCGTCGTCTATATATCGCACGCATATTGCCTCCTGTTCAACGCCTTGGATGTCTTGGGTTCCGTCGACAATGACTGCAAAAAGGCCCACGTTTTTGCAAATATTTCGCAGCACCATGTGTGCCATGATTTTTAACAGTTCGTTTTGCACGGCAACGCTTGTGTATGAAGTTGTGCGTGTCAACCACCTCTGTAACACGACGTCATCGTTGCTCCGCAGCTCTAACAACTTCATGAAGTTACCGTCGCTTGACTCTTTGCCGCGTATTGCCAGTCCCTGCTGCGCTAGATACTTGACGGTCGTCACAATCTTCAGCAGAGCGTTGCGCGCCTTCGTTTGTTCTTCAAGATGGTGCGTACTTAACTGTGCGTCAACGTCGTTGTTGGAAGACCGGAATTTCAGGTTGCTATGAGAAATCATATGTGCAGATGTCTTTTCGTGGATTTTGAATTTCTCAATTGCCTTCTTCCAGTTGCAAAATCCCTTGGAAACAAATGTGTCCTCTGAACACCGCGCCATGCCGGCCAAGTCCATGCATGCTGCTTTAGCACAAGTAAAGCAGAGTACTCCGCTAACGTTAGCGTCAAAGTGGAGCCATGGAAAGCTATCGAACCACGCGCGCTGAAAACATAGCGTTCGTTTAGCGAGCCTTTGCACCGGCATGCAGTTGACGTCCCGTGGCTGGTACGGCACTGGCGGTAAGATGGGCAACCGTGTCTGAGAAGTGACTCTTTTCTCTGTTTTTTCTTTAACATCTTCACCAACAACTTCGACATTTGAATCCGGTGTCGTCCCTACTCGCAACAGAGTCTGGGCATGGCGTGGTATGGCAGTGAAGAACTTTTTATTGTCCATGGTAGTTTTTCTACGGTATACTATCTCCGTTAGCGTTTCGTCCTGGACGATGCAGTTTGCCAAATAACCTGCGTGTAATTCATCAAATTCGAATTGTTGTATCAAATAGCATGTCAAAATAACCGGATATAAGCCTATGGGTACAATGATAATTGACGAATACATTGTATGCAAAATATTCGTTATTAGATTCCTGGAGACTGGAGTAGTTGTTTTTCCGACGATATAACAACGGCCGGTCTATAACAACTAAACTAGTGACCATCATCTACCTAGCGCGCATGCGCTATTGGTAGTTTGATCCGATGTCCTTGTTTCAAAATAAAATAAACGCATTTTTTTCAGAATAAATAAAAAAATAAAATAATTAAACAATATTATTTACTTGACAAATTAACAAATATCGCTAGTAACCATTATTTATATAACTTTCGTTCCGTCTTTCCTTTACGTGTTTTATTTTATTATTAATTTCAAATGTCTTTCATTGGGTTTTTCAAATTATAAAAAAGTAGACGCCAGTACTGAACATTTCTGGTGTTACATTTTTATAGACTTTCTGCCCCAATTAATATAATTATTTCAAATTACACATCACTACCTAAGTTTATAGATTGATATTTCTATTGATGATGAAAGGAGAGAGAGAGAGAGAGAGAGAGAGAGAGAGAGAGAGAGAGAGAGAGAGAGAGAGAGAGAGAGAGAGAGAGAGAGAGAAACATATATATTATTATTCAAAATAGCATATACACTTAGTGACATAATGCTAAGAGTAAATCAGCAATACCTGTTATTTATATGAAGTTCGAAACCAATTAGTCAATTTCAGTATAAAAGAAAGAACCATTAAGTTTTAATAGTTATTTTTACTTAACCAATAACGCATATTTAGATACCGTATAACCGGAAACATTTCGAGGTTTTTCATTTTCGAGGTTTGGTAAATTTGAAATGGGCGTGTTTTTATTTTCATGTTTTAGCAAATCTGGTTTGCGAAAATTTTGTTATTGTTGTTAATTAAAAGTTTAACATCGGCTTCGAGTTGCTTAAAATCGCCGGAGCATAACGTGAAACAACAGAACACTCAATTGCACGTGGATAAGGCGGTATCCTATTGGCGAGACAACTGATGACAAGACGTTTATTTAAAGCCAATTACGATTGGTGTGAGAAGTGTTCTAAGTCAGACAGTGTCGTGTTTGATGTTTAATCTCAGCTCGACATGTTCATTCATACTCGTATACCCCTGCGCGTGCTGTAACCTCACCGTGGAGAATGGCAAATACAGCACAAATTGAAGTTTAGAGTAAAATTCGGTGTCCGTAAAATTCTGTGATATTTGTATTTGTATTTTTACACAGTTCTTTACACTGTTTTTGTTTAAACCTTGAATTTTTATATTGATGTTGATCATCACTTTATTTATTTGTATTACTATAGTTTGACACCCAATAGCCGATGTATTTTTCGTGCTGGGGTGTCGTTAAACATTCATTCATTCATTCATTCATTCATTCATACTCGTATACAGTAAGCTGGCTCAGTCTATTCTCTTGTAGTTTCCTGTGGTCTGCGGTGCTCTGCGCATGGCAGGAAATATCAGGAAATAAAGTATTTCGGTAAATAGTTATTTTAATAATTTTAAACACACAGTGGACACAGTGAATATTTGTGATTTATTTGGGGATATCTTCAACTATTTTCAAGGTTTAAAATAAAAACTACTACAAATAGATTGTAAAATAATTAGTATATTTACTACCAGTCTAGTGTAGGAACATAAGAGCCGGCACTCCAAGGCGAAATGCCAAATGGTGATCAGTTACGCTATATATACTAGAAAATATTTGTTTCGTCTGAAAAAAAGTGTGGGGTGGGGGGGGGGGGGGACATTTCCTATGCTGTCCCCTCCCCCCCCAAGCTGAAAAGTGAGGGGGACGTGTCCCCCCTGTCCCCCACCGATTGACGCCCATGGTCGAGAGTACGTAAAGCTCAGGGGCAGAGGGGTAATTACGTAATGTTCTAGTCCTGAGGGTTTTTTGTCAGTTTTGGGTACCGTTTTGTTTTGAGACTTGAATTTGCTTAATTGTTTTACAAACTGTTGACAGAAAGCAGGTTTTCAACTTACAATGATATAACTTAATTGACCACATCAGCAATGTTTGAATAGAATGGTATATAGGCATCGCAGCATGGATAACATATATTGCCTTTTAAACATTAGGCACATTCCTGACTGTTATTATTGTTATGTTTTTGTCATGATAAAGGGATATTTCTGACTATAAGTTATTTATATTAAATACATTTTCCCCAATATATCCAGTGTATTTCTGGATATCATAATGTTTGTAGGAGCACTAACTGGCTATAGATTTTTGAAGCTATCTTAACTCTACGATATCATAAAACCATCATAAGCTATGAAGTATGATGTCACAACCATGCATGCATTAGCCTATGGCTGGTTTATGATATGTTATGGTACCATGGGCCCTTTTTTATACTCATTTTGGGGCACTCTTTGGGACTGAAAACAAAATACAGTAGATCTTCTGAGGAAATTTTCATCCTATGACTAGCATCTCAGGCAATGATCTATCAACTAAGATAAATAAAGGCTGTAATATGTACTATAATGTATGTGAATCAGTGCAAACAAAAGATCCCTTGCTGCAAAAAGAGTAGCTCATGATGTGGCAGCAGCAAGCTTCCCCTCTCATTATCTGTGTGGTCCATAACCATAGGTCTGATGCCATACAACCATAAATAGAAATGTGTTGTGTGTATTGTTAAATAGAACAGTTTTAGTTATTATTTTACCAGGTGGAGTCATGTTACAATGTCTTCAGAGTGAGAAATATCTCTTTAACATAATTAAGTGGCAAATGAAAAGTACCAGGTGGAGTCATGTTGCAATGTCTTCAGAGTCAGAAATATCTCTTTAACATAAGTGGCAAATGAAAAGTGCCAAAATGTACCCAGTACTACTTTTGCCAATTCAGTTTACAATGTTTAATTTTCAAAAAATTCAGCATTTTGTTTTATCTGACATGCTATTTGCATTTGTATCCTGCTATACTGACATGGGTTTAATATTGTTTTAATGATTTCTCTTGAAAAGAACAGTCAATAACCAGCAAATGGAGTAACAAGTATTTACTAGCGCATTCTGAATCTGCACATATGTTAGAAATGTTTTGAAATAATTAATGAGCATTAAGTTAAATATAATAATTGGCATATAAAATGTAAAAACGTTATTGATGTTATCAAACCTCTTATGGATTTAGCATGACAATTCAATTTTGTTATGATGGCAAACTCAGCATTCAGACTGTAGACATATACAGTAATTGTAAACACATTTTATCCATGTCTTCTTTCTAGATCTGCCATTGGAGACTACGTTGGTTGGGCCATGTGCTATTTTTACCTCCTTTTTTTTCAGTGTGAAAACAGTGTGAATCTAGAATGAGTTTAGTTTATGCTGGTACTTGTTTTAAATGTTTTACAACCTTTTTGTTTTAGTGCAGTTCATGCCAATGAACATATATTGTTTCAGTTGTTGTTAGAATTGTGTTTATAATAAAAACGTTATTTTCTCTCTCTCCATTTTTTGAATTTCAATTTAAAAAATAGTAAAATCAATATGTTTACTAGTAATTACTTTTACCAGGTTGATAACCTTTTTACAGTTTGTTGTTATGAGACGGTTTACAGTTAGCGGATATGTTTCCTGTTAGCTTCTTTGTAACTTGAATGGACTGTTCACACTCAGCTGATTTGTATCTTGTTTGCAGTTAGCAGATGTGTATGAGGTTGTTCACAGTTAGTTAATGTGTATCCTGTATGAGGTTGTTACAGTTAGCTGATGTGTATCTTGTATGAGACTGTTTACAGTTAGCTGTGTATCCTGTATGAGCCTCGTTCTTACAGTTAGCTGATGTGTATGATGTATAAGGTTGTTTACAGTTAGCTGATGTGTATCCTGTATGAAGTCGTTTAAAGTTAGCTCATGTTTATCCTGTATGATGTTGTTTACAGTTAGCTGATGTGTATCCTGTATGAGGTTATTACAGTTAACTGATGTGTATTAATTATGTATGAGGTTGTTACAGTTAGCTGATGTCTATGCTGTATGAGGCTGTTTACAGTTAGCAGATGCGTATCATGTATGAGATTGTTACAGTTAACTGATGTGCATTATGTATGAGGTTGTTACAGTTAGCTGATGTGTATCTTGTATAAAGCTGTTTACATTAAGCTGATGTGTTTCTTGTATAAAGCTGTTTACAGTTAGCTAATGTGTATCATGTATGAGACTGTTTACAATTAGCTGATGTGTATCATGTATGAGATTGTTACAGTTAATTGATGTGCTTTAATTATGTATGAGGCTGTTACAGTTAGCTGATGTGTATCTTGTATAACGCTGTTTACAGTTAGCTGATGTGTATCTTGTATAAAGCTGTTTACAGTTAGCTAATGTGTATCTTGTATGAGACTGTTTACAGTTAGCTGATGTGTAGCATGTATGAGATTGTTAGTTAACTGATGTGCTTTAATTATGCATGAGGTTGTTACAGTTAGCTGATGTGTATCTTGTATAAAACAGTTTACAGTTAGCTGATGTGTATCCTGTATGAGGTTGTTACAGTCAGCTGATGTGCTATAATTATGTATGAGGTTGTTACAGTTAGCTGATGTGTATCCTGTATGAGGTTGTTACAGTTAGCTGATGTGTATCTTGTATAAAACTGTTTACAATTAGCTGATGTATATCCTGTATGAATCTGTTCACAGTTAACTGGTTTGTATCCTGTATGAATCTGTTTACAGTTAGCTGATGTGTATCATGCATGAGATTGTTACAGTTAACTGATGTGCTATAATTATGTATGAGGTTGTTACAGTTAGCTGATGTGCATCCTGTATGAGGTTGTTACAGTTAGCTGATGTGTATCTTATATAAACCTGTTTACAGTTAGCTGATGTGTATCCTGTATGAATCTGTTTACAGTTAGCCGGTGTGTATCATTTATGATGCTGTTTACAGTTAGCTGATGTGTATCCTGTATGAGGTTGTTACAGTTAGCTGATGTGTATCATGTATGAGATTGTTACAGTTAACTGATGTGTATATGTATGAAATTGTTACAGTTAACTGATGTGCTTTAATTATATATGAGGCTGTTACAGTTAGCTGATGTGTATCTTGTATAAAGCTGTTTACAGTTAGCTAATGTGTATCTTGTATGAGACTGTTTACAGTTAGCTGATGTGTATCATGTATGAGATTGTTAGTTAACTGATGTGCTTTAATTATGTATGAGGTTGTTACAGTTAGCTGATGTGTATCTTGTATAAAACAGTTTACAGTTAGCTGATGTGTATCCTGTATGAGGTTGTTACAGTTAGCTGATGTGCTATAATTATGTATGAGGTTGTTACAGTTAGCTGATGTGCCTCCTGTATGAGGTTGTTACAGTTAGCTGATGTGTATCTTGTATAAAACTGTTTACAATTAGCTGATGTATATCCTGTATGAATCTGTTCACAGTTAACTGGTGTGTATCCTGTATGAATCTGTTTACAGTTAGCTGATGTGCATCATGCATGAGAGTGTTACAGTTAACTGATGTGCTATAATTATGTATGAGGTTGTTACAGTTAGCTGATGTGCATCCTGTATGAGGTTGTTACAGTTAGCTGATGTGTATCTTGTATAAACCTGTTTACAATTAGCTGATGTATATCCTGTATGAATCTGTTTACAGTTAGCTGGTGTGTATCATTTATGACGCTGTTTACAGTTAGCTGATGTGTATCCTGTATGAGGTTGTTACAGTTAGCTGATGTGTATCTTGTATGAGACTGTTTACAGTTTGCTGATGTGTATCCTGTATGAGCCTCATTCTTACAGTTAGCTGATGTGTATGCTGTATAAGGTTGTTTACAGTTAGCTGATGTGTATTCTGTATGAAGTCGCTTAAAGTTAGCTGATGTGTATAATGTATGAGTTTGTTACAGTTAGCTGATGTGTATCATGTATGAGATTGTTACAGTTAACTGATGTGTATTAATTATGTATGAGATTGTTACAGTTAACTGATGTGTATCATGTATGAGATTGTTACAGTTAACTGATGTGTATCATGTATGAGAGTGTTACAGTTAACTGGTGTGCTTTAATTATGTATGAGGCTATTACAGTCAGCTGATGTGTATCTTCTATAAAGCTGTTTACAGTTAGCTGATGTGTATCTTGTATGAGATTGTTAGTTAACTGATGTGCTTTAATTATTTATGAGGTTGTTACAGTTAGCTGATGTGTATCTTGTATAAAACAGTTTACAGTTAGCTGATGTGTATCCTGTATGAGACTGTTTACAGTTAGCTGGTTTGTATCCTGTATGAGGCTGTTTACAGTTAGCTGGTGTGTATCATGTATGAGGCTGTTTACAGTTAGCTGATGTGTATCCTCTATGAGGCTGTTTACAGTTAGCTGGTTTGTATCCTGTATGAGGCTGTTTACAGTTAGCTGGTGTGTATCCTGTATGAGGCTGTTTACAGTTAGCTGGTTTGTATCCTGTATGAGGCTGTTTACATTTAGCTGGTGTGTATCATGTATGAGGCTGTTTACTGTTAGCTGATGTGTATCCTGTGTGAGGCTGTTTACAGTTAGCTGATGTGTATCCTGTATGAGGCTGTTTACAGTTAGCTGATGCATATCCTGATGTGTAACTCATTTACAGTTGGCTAATGTGTAATTGGGGTGGAGTTCTAGTTAGTTGATGTAAAACCTGGTTGCTTTTAGCTGTTATTAAGATACTGCTTATACAATATATTAACTTTAAGTAGCAAACTGTTACTTAAGTTATTGGTATAGTCCAACAGTATACAACTGAAACTGCCCCTGACTGGCTATGCTCAATTCACTAGGATGATCAGTTGAAAGCAAGCAGGCATAACCCATTTGGTTTCATTTGTAACCCGTGGGCAAAGTTTTAAGTCACGGGAAAGAACTCTTTAAGCCATATGCATAATTGCAATAAGGTAGTTGCGTCCACATGTCTGGTAACTTAACTTAGTAACTGGTTTAACGTGTCCATATACCACCAGGGTTTCGAACACGCCTATCCCGAGTCCGGCCTCCGATAGGATCGGGGGTCTGACTCGGGACAGGGATAACCTAACAAATAGGGAAAATTTTGAATATTAACGCCAAGAGTTGGGGTTAAAAAGTTTTGGCTGCGCCCTTAAAGAAAAATATCAACATTCCTAACCTATATAAATTATTAATATAATATATTTTCGGCGCAAATTTAGATGGGCTGGTCTAAAATTAATAATAATTCTTAAACAATATTCATTAAGTCCATGGGAGGTTAAGAGGAAAGGGGCTGCCAGTCATATTTTAAACATTGGTGTTACCAGGTAAGGGTCGGAAGGGAGGGGAGGCCGGCCCTATACAAAACTTAAGGCCGAACCGCCTACGCATATAGCCCCAAAGAATGCCCTAACTCCCGGCATCCCATCACCCCCACCCCCACCGTGTCCAACCGCAGTTCAGTCCAATCCTGGCAGCCTACTAGTTGTTTAGGAAGTTATTATAACTTCCCAAACCGGCGTCACTTGAAGAGTGACGCCAAAGGGTTATAAGAGTTTAATCGCTGGTGCCACTTGGAGAGTGGCGCAAAAAATCCAGCGATGATTAATTTAATATTTAATTTTAAGTACCAAGCCTGCCAGGAGAGAGGTGAACCCGGCCGATCCATGGAAAACCAGGCGACTCCTCAGTTGTCCTCCAAAACAACACGATTACGTTATTTAGAAGACGCGGCGAACACTTTAATCTATAATACCTAGGGCAGTAGACGAGGTAATATTAACCAAGCCACTACCAAAGGCACAGACCAGACACCTGCTCTGTTAAATTACATAATTTGTTTTTTTTTATTAAAAATATAAAATAATGATTAAAATATGGATAAAATATACATAAACATAAACCTATCAAATTTATTTACAAGAAAAATAATAAAAAAAAGAGAAGAAAAAAGGAGACAAAATAAAATAAAATAATAAATAAATAAATAAATAATTGTCTGGTAAGGGCTACATTATTTGTGTCTATTTATAATGAGTGTATACTCTATTTCAAATCGTTTGTCTTAAAGAACAAAAATAAAATAAAAGTATGCACTACATATACATAGTGAAACTTCTCCTAGCGGTCCCCCACCCCGAAACGATTTTTAGTATAAATACACTCGTAATAACTGGCCAACGACAACGTAAATTTGATTCCAAATCGCTAAAAGACTTGCATTAAGCCGTCCTAGTAAATGTTTAGTATTTTATAAATATGGTTATTTTAACAACAGCAACAAGGTGCAAAAAATAAGTGATCTTCACACTTTGACGAATACTAGTACCTATTCAGGCCTGATACCTCTACTGTGTATCAGTTGACAAAGTATGACTCTGGAATGCATCTAATTGCCTTTGGGTAGGCTAAGCTTGACATCTGTAGATTCATCTACTATGACAATTCACCACAATAAGTAGTCACTAATTAATGGCAAAGGAAAAACTTATGAGAGAATGAATTAAAAACGTTTAACTTAATTTACATTTCATTATGTCTGAAGAAGGCGACATGTCGAAAAAAGTATTTATAATAAACTACAGAGCTCACATCCATTAGAAACAGTACAGACGATAAAAGAAAGGAACCACAACAAACATTTTTAAAATTGCGTCGCAACCTGTAATCATCGGCCACCTGTCTTAAGCTTTTGGTTTTGCCTACACCCTTGTGTTGTTGCTTAAGACAGGCCTGACTGTACTAATGAGTACTACCACCACCATCAGTGATAATACGCTATACTGTGACAACAACTATCACAACAAGTGCTGTTGCCGCTGCCCTCATTGCTGCTAGAACTACTTCAAGCACCATAAACTTCACGGCCACTACAACTCCCGCAGTGTTTGCCACCACTTCTGTCAGTACAACCACCACCACCACCACTACCAAAGCTACAACACCCCATCTGCCACCACAACCAACGACTGCTGATGCTTCTAAACCGAAACTAAGCAACGTGCTGTTGGAAGTTAAATAAAGGAACAAGAAGGCAGTGTATTCGTAAAGATAAGTTTAATATACCAATATACTTATTATTCAGTAACAACATGGATACAATAATGCTGCCATGACCTTTTCATTGAGGTCAGTGTGGAAAATCTGATTGAAATTGTAGGTTATTACCAACTCGTCCTGATAGGGATTAACAAGCCAGAGCCATTTCGTGAACACGTGATCGTACTGTGTAAGCGCCTGGGAGATTTATACTGCCCATGTTTTGATTGGTCAAATGACAGGTCATATAAACATGAGTGCGTATTCAGATCTGTTAATGGGGACACAGCTGAATTGAAAGTAAGTTCACATAGCATTCAGATTCATTGCGAGGACTCGCGAAGAACGCTGTAATTCTGTGAAAGAAGAATAAAGAGATGACTTAAAACATAGGCCATGATGCAGAAATGGATGCATTTCAACTCTATTTATAATGCATATGCGCGTGACCAATGGCGGATCCAGAAAATCCATTTGGGGAGGGGGGGGGCAGTGACATGAGGTGGAATGCCAAGGGAACTTTGGGGGAGGTTTGGAGGGGGGGGGAAATTAATATATAATAAAATTATAACTATCGCAAAATTTAGGGGGCCCTGGCCCCTGCCCCCCCCCCCCCCCTAGATCCGCCTCTGGTGACGTCATATGAGTGACGTCAGAAGTCATAATCTGCTAGTATACGTTTATGACTGCTTTAATCGGTCATCATAATCTGTCAATAGAAACAATGGTTGCAGGATAAAATGAAATGCGTGACGGTTTCGAAAGTCCAAAAGGAGCACCAAACAACATAATCTCAAATGATGTTCAAATAAACATTAAATCCAATAGCAGATCATTCGGGGAGGTGTGTGTGTCTGTGTCTGTGTGTGTGTGTGTGTGTGTGTGTGTGTGTGTGTGTGTGTGTGAGTGTGTGTGTGTGTGAGTATGTGTGTGTGCGAGTGTGTGTGTGTGTGTGAGTATGTGTGTGTGTATGTGTGTATATGTGTATGTGTGTGTGTATGTGTGTGTGTATGTGTGTTTTGAGTGTCCTTGTTTTCTAACTTTCATCACCCACAATATACAACACCAAATCAATATCATTGGAGGATTCAAGGGGGAGGTGGGTTATAGGGGTCCCTTACACTCCACCCCCGCCCATTTGAGATGCCCTTTTTAAATGACTTGTTTTAAATTCATCATCCTCAATATACAACACTATATTGTCCTGAAAACGCGTCTCTGGGCATTTTTATTTTAATAATGTTCAGGAAGCATGCTCCCTCAGCCCCCCCCCCCCCCCCCCACACACACACACGATCTCGCTCCATTTGGCTTATATCTCTTCGTTAAACTCAAACTGCACTTTTTACAATTTTGTGTTTCCCCATTAAACAATCCTTGATCCGCTATTAAAATCTGAGACCCACAGGGAGGTATATGTGCGTGTGTGTGTGTGTGGAGGAGGGGGTCAAGCACGTTTTTGTTTGTTTGGGGTGGGGGTTTTTTGGTATCTATTAAAACTATTTGACCTGATAACGGGAGGCGAACCCTGTACCTGCCAGTTTTACAGAAAACATGTCTTAACCATTATAAGGAGGTTGGTTTTACTAAAACTCCGAGTCATTTGACGACGATCTATCCTATGATCCATGGAACCACAGACCAGTTGTAGTTACGTGAGCAGCTACATGCCGCCGTGAGCAATTTCAAAATACCACCCTGTAAAATATAACATAATTTATTTCCGGAAATTCTGAAAAATGAGACGTAACCACGGCAACCGCACTGTTGACCATTAATCTACGATAGTCAACGGAAACTTCCATTTGCAAACGTCATACAAAATGTGATGCGAACATTTTCACTTGTGTTATAATACGCAAAAAACCCATAGCAACTTTTTTCTTCTTCTGATTTCCTTTCTTTCCTGTTTTTTTTCTCCCTTTTTTCCCTTTTCTAAAAACAATTTATTTTCCATTAGTTAGTATTAGTTATTTTATGAATTAACACGATTCTGAAGCGAATTAGAAAAGAAGAAAGAAACTTTTTTATGCAAAGAAGAAAAACAAGAAAAGAAGTATCAAACCCAGCGATGTTTTAGTTCCATTAGACAAATATTGTATGATTTTTTAAGACAGCATTGTCAATATGTTACAAAGAATATTCTCTGATCATAACAAATATAGCCTACATTTTGTGGAAAGATAGGAGGAAAAAATGGATACTAGTAATTGACTTCCTGACTTCTCCAGTAAGGTGTATAATGGATCTGACGCTATTCTAAGATCATAACAGATGTCTGGGTGAAAAATTTGTTGGCAAAAAAAAAAAATAATAATAAAAAAAATATATATATAAAAAAGCCGACCTATACTAATTTTTCCGGCACGTTATCGGTAGAACATATTTTTAAAAAGTGTAATTTGTATTTAAAATAGATTCCCTGTTTCAATTTTATTGTATGACGAACTACATATTTTAAGGGAATTAGAAGTTTGATCGTGAAAATATCAGTGTTGCACGTGCATTTTAAAATTACATAGACAATTTTAAACATTTAGAATACAACATGAGTGGCCATTAGATACGATTTGAACAACGATTAGGTTGGGTTTTTTTTCCGATTGACAAAAGTATGCAACAAATTTGTATAACCGCACATGTATCACACGCAGAACTGTAGGCTAAGTCAAAACATCGACAATGTGCAATAACCACGCATACTAAGTCAAAACATCGACAATGTGCAATAACCACGCATACTAAGTCAAAACATCGACAATGTGCAATAACCATGCAGACCACTAGTATGATTACACGGTATGTCTAACGTATAACGAGTTGTTTCAAAACTTATCTAACGAGCGAAAACGAGTGGGATACGTTTCTGAACAGCCAATTAAATGCTATCTTACAGACACGAATGCAGTATTTTAGTTATCACATATATATCCTCAGAACCAGTTTTAAAAGTAACCTTTCTCTTTTATTCTTTTTAAATAAAATATAAATTTACGACGCTTGTACGCTAAACTAATATGCTATAGACCAGTTCATTTCGGTAGTGTAAATTTCCTTGGACGGTGTAACTTTGATATCCGGATCTCCACCGGGAAACCGGGGTTGACTACAAATATCGCACAGTGTTCACTCCAATGGATTTATAAAAAAACACGATTTTCTCAAATCGTATATCTCCTACATTGGTTCTGATTCCGCTGCTATACCTGGAGCATAATTATATACATATTGTTGTTTAAAAACGGTCCATTTCTTGACGTGGTGAGGTAGCTTGCATGTCTCAATAACTCGGAGAGCTATGTCAACATCAGCTCCTTGTGGGGTCACCCAAGCTGGACTGGTCAAAGGGTAGATACTAGACTAATATGGACCGGACAGACAGAGGACGTGAGTCAAGAAAGATAACCGTCTAGGAGAAGCAAACTCCAAAATCAAAACTGGGCTGGAGAGGCTCAGAATCCTAGTACGGAAACTCTCCAAGGAGAAAGAAAACTCCAAACTCAAACCAAGTCCACTGAAGTCAGAGTACAGAAGCTATGCATCAGCAATAGCGTGGAAACCGAAAGGAAATGTCTGTACATGCATCAAGCTCTATGGTCATGAAACAGATGGACATATCGAAGTGGTGTCGTCCCCATGGATCACCACAACCGGACTCCAAATCTAAAGCATGGTCAACTATAGATTGAACGCAGAAGAAGAAAGAAGTTTGAAAACGGAACTTGAAAATAACACGTACAGCTCTGAATCGTGAGTTACGGATTTTCCATGTCATATATAATACGAATGATGGGACATAACAAGTGCCTGTGCAAGGGGTGGGGATCGGGCGTCGAACATCCCCTGCTCAAGCGGATTGTTCTCTTCTATTGTTTACATGTTTATTTTTTAGACCGCCACCCCTGCATAAATGTTTGCGCACTCACCTGCATAATGAATAATTGTGTTCCAAGTATTGCAAAATCCTGTAGACACCTCAGTACATTACATGGCGGTTGATCGTTTAATTAAATCAAATGATTACTTGTAAACTGGCTTGGCGCGTATGTTGTGCCTGGTAGTATAATTATTATTATACGTGCATTACACACGATATGTACAATGTACAACCTACGCAGGTGCGAGTGCAGGGGCAGGGTTTCGGGGTCGAGACCACCCTCTGCTCAAGCAATTCTTTTGCAATACCTTTTCCTTGGTTACATGTCTCGACCCCCCCCCCCCCCCCCCCTCCTCCACAGACATCCGGTCTAAACCCCACTCCCCGCTAAAATGCCTGCACTCTACCAAATGTGCAATATTGAGGCCATGATGCCATGTTCTCTATGAGGCCATGATGCCATGTTCTCTATGAGGCCATGATGCCATGTTCTCTATGAGACCATGATGCCATGTTCTCTATGGCGTATAGTAAATTAGCTGACCTATTCAGTTTAATTGGGTTTTTTTTTTACTTTCGCAAACATAACAGAACTTATGCTTTGTGTAAAAGCAAAGTGTTATACAAATAAAATAAAAACAATTCATTTTAGTAAACAACTTTTAAAATATCCTTTCTACACCAAATGATTTAATTTACAGAGCTGTGCTTAGCGGGTGGTGGTAATGGTGGAAGGGGGAGGGGTGTTGGGAGGCAAGAGCTGTACTTAGCGGGTGGTGGTAATGGTGGAAGGGGGAGGGGTGTTGGGAGGCAAGAGCTGTACTTAGCGGGTGGTGGTAATGGTGGAAGGGGGAGGGGTGTTGGGAGGCAAGAGCTGTACTTAGCGGGTGGTGGTAATGGTGGAAGGGGGAGGGGTGTTGGGAGGCAAGAGCTGTGCTTAGCGGGTGGTGGTAATGGTGGAAGGGGGAGGGGTGCTGGGAGGCAAGAGCTGTACTTAGCGGGTGGTGGTAATGGTGGAAGGGGGAGGGGTGTTGGGAGGCAAGAGCTGTACTTAGCGGGTGGTGGTAATGGTGGAAGGGGGAGGGGTGTTGGGAGGCAAGAGCTGTACTTAGCGGGTGGTGGTAATGGTGGAAGGGGGAGGGGTGTTGGGAGGCAAGAGCTGTACTTAGCGGGTGGTGGTAATGGTGGAAGGGGAGGGGTGCTGGGAGGCAAGAGCTGTACTTAGCGGGTGGTGGTAATGGTGGAAGGGGGAGGGGTGTTGGGAGGCAAGAGCTGTACTTAGCGGGTGGTGGTAATGGTGGAACGGGGAGGGGTGTTGGGAGGCAAGAGCTGTACTTAGCGGAACCATACAAGGAATCGTTTTAACAGATGCAATGTCAACGGCAGAATGCGTGGGTACCAGTAACATATTGTTTTTTTGTACAACGACTTAGATTGACACCAGTCTGAAAACCTTTCACCACAAAGTTTTGTTTTGTTCAATGACACCGCTAGGACATATTTGTTTATTTATCATCAGATACTGGATGTCAAACCTTTGGTAATGCCGACATATAGTGAAGTCTTAGAGAGGAAACCAGCTATATGTTTTTTTCCATTAGTAGCAAAGGATCTTTTATATACAGTATCTCACAGACAGAATAGCATATACCATGACCTTTGATATACCAGTCGTGGTGCGCTGACTGGAACGAGAAATAGCCCAATGGGTCCACTGATGGGGATTGATCCCAAACCGACCGCGCATTGTTAGACATCCAAATGCCGATGATTAATAAATCACTGTCTTGTCATTAAAAAAAAAAACCCAAACAAACACACTTTTAAACAGCAAAATCTCCAAACAGTTCAGTTGCATTCTGCGATCTATTTTATTCCGAACTGTCTTTGATTGCATTGGCGTCGCCAGAATTTTATGGGGTGGGTTGGGTTGGTGCGGGACCCACACTGTGTTTTACCCGTCTAATGTGGCGGCAGACAAATGTAAAAAATGGAAAAGGTGTAAATGGTGGCAGCATGCCCCCACGCTGGCTTCAACAGTGTGTGAAGGAGCTACTCCTAACTTATAGGGAGGGGAGAGTTATCCCTTCGGAAAAAAATATAAAACGTTCAACTTCTTTTATATTACTGTAACATGGCTCTTACTGACATCCACTTACAACGACACAACACATTGGTTACTCGAATAAACAGAGAATGTACATTAACAAATTTTGTTAAAAAAACTGTTTCAAAATCTAAACATTCCATACAATGTTGCTTTTCTTTTCAATATACACATATACACGACTCACAGAATGCATTTTATTGTAACCATAATTCAACGTTGACAATTGCAAATGACAGAAATTGCATACAATGATATCTCTAAATAGTACTTTAGCATATCTCATTCTGTTTACACCTGAAAGTAATATACTGGTACTTGAATGTGAATAATAACTTCTCATACTACAAACCTGTAAAATAAAATAATTTTCTTTTTCTTTTTTTAAGAAAAGAAAAGAAATTAAACAGACAAGAAAAAAAAAAGGAAAGAAAGAAAGAAGAGAAGATACTTAATATGAGAGAAAGACAGTGGGCATATCATCTTGTATGACGTCACATGCGGCGTCATAAGAGACATGGTCTAAGTATACATGTTAGTATGGTAAAAACAGCCACGGTTGCTTGTAGCATTTGGTTATGACCTGCCGATGACTCCGTTGCTATGGAACCTGCAAAACAAAGTACATTGCGTATAATAATGGTATGAATCTGATAGGCTGTTTCATGTTTCTTTAAACAAAACAAATATGTTCGCGACAAATGAAGGTTGTTTCACTTGAAATGCACCTTATAATAACCGATATCTGGTTACTTATTTTCTGTATATGCGGAACTCATTGCCTAGAATAAATTGGAAAAACAGAAATATAATCCAGTACAATACACACAAAACACACACACACACCCAGCGTCTCTCTCTCTCTCTCTCTCTCTCTCTCTCTCTCTCTCTCTCTCTCTCTCTCTCTCTCTCTCTCTCTCTCTCTCTCTCTCTCTCTCTCTCTCTCTCCGTCTATCTCTCTATCTCTTTCAATCATAAGCGTATTAGACAGGGGGCGGCAACTGCCTCTTTACTGCCGGAGCAAAACCTCAAATTTGGGCAAAAATTATATAGATTTGTGGGCAAAATGTGCTAACCTGAGACTTTTTTTTACCATGTATTTTCATCATTCTACCTCTAAATTAATTGTAATCTATGTAAACATGCGAAGTGATTCGTTTGCAACCCTATATAGCTTTTTGGTAGTAATGCTAATATGAATAAATGAACAGTTATGCTAAACATAATAAATTACTGACCACAAAGGGACTCACAGAGTTTGTCAAACTTGTGCTTCCATCTGTAGGTTTGTTCCTTCAAGATGCTCATGATTGGCGCTATGTCCGTGTGTCCCTTACATTCGTACAGAATCTGGTCCAGGCACATAGGAATTTGCTTCAGGATTCTGCATGCAAAATAATTATAGTCTTATTAACGCCTGTGTGTATCCGTTGCGAATTTAGGATGGATTGATTATATGTTGTAATGAATCCACAAAAAAAAAAAAAAAAAAAAAAAAAAAAAAAAAAATAACGATTCTGATTTGCAGTTACAGGGGTGGATCAACTATTTTGAGTTTGGGGGGGTATGATCTAAGCTTGCTTGCAGATCAACATTTCACTGCATGAATATCTATATATTGTATGTATGTCAGGTTTAATTATTACATATATGAAAACATTGGCGCAAGAGATAATGTAATAGTACGCAGGGGATAATTAAATCATTTCTGGCTTCATAAATTGTCTCATGCCGTTGCTGGGACTCAAACCTGTGACACCGAATCACCCGCAACTTGCAGACTGGTCACGATACGTTACTGCTATCGAGCTATCGAGTCATCCTTATGTATGTGCGTGCATGTGTGTGTGTGTGTGTGTGTGTGTGCGCGCGCGTGTGCGTGTTTCCAGTGAAAAAAAGCAAAACATTTAAAGGTGCAGTTTTACTTGGAAGCTAAAAGGCATTGAAATAGAATTGAAATAGTACATCGTCACTGTACCCACCTGCACTTCTCGCCAACAGACCGGAGGGGGCTACTGCCATGTGTGACGTTTAGCACATGCGCAATAGGACTGGTACACTGACTCATTCGCTGCTCGGCGTCGGACGGACAGTCACCGCACATGACTTGGAAAACTACAAGTAAAATAGTTCCTTATTTGAAAAAAAACACCTGTAAGTATGATAGTTCTATTAAAAAAAATGCAAGTAAAATAGTTCCATATTTGAAAAAAATTAATATAAGAAGTTCATTATTTGAAACCTCCCAAACAGAAATAGTTCCATAACTGAAAACTCCCAGCTAAAATTAGTTCCTTATTCCAAAAGCTGCAAATGAAATAATGTTTTTAAAAGTGTAGGCCCTATTTAACAAACGCAATTCATACTGTGGATGTCGAACAAGAAACTCTATAATCACTCAAAGATTTTACTTATAATATTTTGATTGGGAGAATTGTGGATATCATTTGTCAGCTTGTCCCTATTCACTCAAGGTTCGAGCAAACATGTCCTGGGTGTGAATTCCTGGCGTCGTCAGGACACCCACATAGGACATACATGTATTCGCCTAGGAGTCTTAATTCTGAAAGATAAAATCTATCGCAGTTGAAACCGTATTACTATACACTATGCGTAGTCGAAGGTTCCACACAATCGTGATGATATGCACTATTTTTAACGCACCTTCCTAGCACGTAATGTATAGTGTGACCTTGACCTGTCACATCAACGACGATGACTTGTAATTATTATACCATTAAATATTGTTTAGTGCACTACAATGATCATCCAAAGACGCAACTATAAACCAAGTTTCATTAATCTAATGCTTATAGTTTGTGAGAAACGGATCTAATTGCGAAACTTTAACGCAAATGTTGACGTCGTCGGAAATGTTATACCTTTATGTCGCCTTTTAACTTCGTAAACGCGAGACAAAAAGACAGAATAAACACACGAGGGAGAGGAAGCTGAAAGGGAGAAAACTAATAACATGTTTCTACCACGTGTGACTGTTATTAATTAACGTTAAGGCACACATCATCACGTACCACAATATTTCTTATGGTGATGCTATTGAGGATGCCTGACCCAACGACCGGACATCCATGCACATTGTACATGTAAACAACACAGCACATAATACATATTATATAAACAACAGCAGTAAGAAGAAGAACAACAACACATCCTAAAACAAAACCCCACACGAAAGAACCAATAGTGGAGCAGAGTAGCAGGTGCATTGTGCATTTTATGGTACAAGCATGAACTTTGGCACAATGATTCTGTATGCCATAACGACCATTGTAAGATCGGGACCCATTTTGAAGGTCACGTGTGATGACCTTGGTGGCCATTTTGAATTACATCATATGTTAAACCTATTTATACAGTTTTAAGTTAGTAAATCTACTTTAATATAATGCTTAACTAATAGACATGAACTGTCGATATTTACAACTTCCAAGATGGCCGACAAAACTGAAAATTGCCACATATTGTGATACATAGAACCTTTTGTTCCTTATTATAGTAACTATTTCTGGCTAGCAGATGGATTAGTTTATTTTTAGATTGTAAACCTATGTTAATGTTTGTTTGTTTGTTTGTTTTGTTGGGGGTTTTTTTATTGTCCCAGAAGAATACGTAGTGTTAGGGTTGGGGCCCTAAATCACTACAATACATAGCAGTGATTTTAATAATACAAAACTATTAATATCATTATTAATAAAAAAAAGACAGTCAAAAAATAATTATAAATGGCTGTTACATCCAGGTGTAACTAAGCATGAACATAATTTCCATAGTCTTCTGACTGATAAATCACTTCAGTTTCAGTGCTTAAACTAACATAATATGCTTTTAGAATAGTTGATGGTGTGCATATAATACTAATGCTTACCAAACGTAGACATGAACTGTCCACGTTAACAACTTCCAAGATGGCCGACAAAATACAACTACTGTCATAAAATTAACTGTTTAAAGTATTGTAGTAACCATTTCCTTCCATCAGATGGTTAATTCAGTTTAAGGCTGGAAAATTATGTATATATGATATGAATAATATAGATTGTAAAAAGTATTAATAACTTCAAAGACAGTGAAAACCAAATGTCAAATTGCTGCCAGTATTATGAACATTTAACCATGCATAACAGTAATGTTATACATAGAACCTTATGTTAAGAATTGTAATAACCATTGTCTGCCAGCAGATGGATTAGTTCAGTCCAATGTTGTAAACCTGTGTTAGTATGATATGAATAAAATATAATGTAAATATCATCATTAATAACTTCAAAGAAAGTAAATATGTTTCAAAATGGCTGCCAATATCCAGATCAAGCATAAAAGTAATTTCTATAGTCTTCTGACAGGAAAGACTGGTAAATTACTTCTGTTAGCCATTAATGTGATGCAAGAATAGTTGATGATGTAGATACATGTATATGTATAATACTACCAACAACAAACATATTGTAATCCATCACATACAATTACATGGATAAGAAATGTGTGGGAAAGGCTACACAATCAGCAGTGTCCTGAACAGATGCAGAGTGGAGTCCATTTTAACACATTTGCAGTATCCACAGATTTACTTCTTACAACCACCATTTATCGGTTGGTACCTTCTCTGTGATGCTTCTGGGATGGTGGTTTGGAGCGGCTGCCACTTAGTCAAGACGATGGTCCGCTCTCAGTCAGAAGGAATGGGCATATGTGGATCAGCAGATAAACACATATGATAGATGCTACTAGTAACAAATCAATGGTAATAATAAGTGCATTATTGTCCTTAAATGTTTTAGAACAAGTGAAGAATCAGTGATACGCCAAAACAACTTTGTCCAGAAATCTAGTAACGGCCATGCTTTATATGATGCTCCAGTGCAACCTGAGTTGGTGGAATGTTCAGAATGCTGGATTTCTGGACAAAAAGTTGTTTTGTGGCATCATTGATTTGACTGAATCCACTTGATCTGCAATACACAAAGACAACAATGCAATGTCTTGTCCACCGACTTGTCTTTAGTAGCATCTGCCATGTGCACTAGCTCTTCAAATGTTTCAGTGATCTCGGGGTAAATATTCCTGGTTGACTATGTACTCTTCTTTCCTAATGCCCTGTGAATGGTGCCACTGTGGTTCAGATACAGAATTCGGAGTCTTTGTTTGGGCTGTCTATCACGAAGCCAAATGAGGCAAAGGTGTGTATAGAGGAGTTCGTCCAACTGCAGCGATAGCAAGGAACTAGAAACATTTGCTATTCATGGACAAGACCAATATAGAATTGTTCAGCTACTTTTCACACCAAGCTACCCTTTTACAAGTAAGTGAATGTAGCTAGTGGACACAATATTTGATATCAACTAACTTGGCAGGGCTGATGTAATACCCATATGGGAGTCAACACTTGTCTGTTGTTGCTTATGGCATGCATTTTGTACATACAGTTGATACTGATGTAGTTGTGGCAATAACGACAACAAATCGCATAAAGCTGTATGAACTGTGGATGGTGTTTGATATACTGAAAATGTCAGGTTCATAGCAAATTGTTGCTGCACATGGCCCAAGGAAATTTGCGATTCCTCCAATGCTCCACGCCCAACACGCTGTGTCTTTATTTGCAAGTATAGGAAAGAAGACTGCATGGTTAACTCAGAATGTGTACCCTGGGGTCACTGATTTATTTGAAAAGCTGGTGCATATGACAAATGCTATTAGTGACACGTCGATGGAAATAATATAAACATATTGTTGTCCTTAGTATTGCAAAACAAGTGAACTGGGTAGAGTCCACGATTCCAGAAAACAACAGTTTGTCCAAAAGTGTCGTATTCTGGAAAACATTTTACAAATTGTCAGCATTGGAGCATCACATAAAGCATGGCCGTCACCAGTGTGGCTGCTGGAATAAGTGTCTGTCTGCCGATCCACAGTTGCCAATTCCGACGAAAGGTTCCATCAAGTTATTCTGATGACGCAAACTAGGTATCAAGGCCGATTCAATCCAGACATCATGACGCATTAAATGGTGGTTCCTACAAAGGGAGAAAGGTTCCGTCAAGTTATCCTGATGACGCAAACTAGGTATCAAGGCCGATTCAATCCAGACATCATGACGCATTAAATGGTGGATCCTACAACGGGAGAAAGGTTCCGTCAAGTTATTCTGATGACGCAAACTAGGTATCAAGGCCGATTCAATCCAGACATCATGAAGCATTAAATGGTGGATCCTACAACGGGAGAAAGGTTCCGTCAAGTTATTCTGATGACGCAAACTAGGTATCAAGGCCGATTCAATCCAGACATCATGAAGCATTAAATGGTGGATCCTACAACGGGAGAAAGGTTCCGTCAAGTTATTCTGATGACGCAAACTAGGTATCAAGGCCGATTCAATCCAGACATCATGAAGCATTAAATGGTGGATCCTACAACGGGAGAAAGGTTCCGTCAAGTTATTCTGATGACGCAAACTAGGTATCAAGGCCGATTCAATCCAGACATCATGAAGCATTAAATGGTGGATCCTACAACGGGAGAAAGGTTCCGTCAAGTTATTCTAATGACGCAAACTAGGTATCAAGGCCGATTCAATCCAGACATCATGACGCATTAAATGGTGGATCCTACAACGGGAGAAAGGTTCCGTCAAGTTATTCTGATGACGCAAACTAGGTATCAAGGCCGATTCAATCCAGACATCATGACGCATTAAATGGTGGTTCCTACAACGGTTCTAGGCACAAAAGTAAAATCAAACTTAAAGTTTAGTTTGCTTAACGACACCACTAGAGCACATTGATATATTAATCATCGGCTATTGGATGTCAAACATATGGTAATTTTGACTTTATAGTCTTTGAGTGGAAATCCGCTACATTTTATTCATTAGTAGCAAGGGATCTTTTATATGCACCATCCTACAGACAGGATAGCACATACCATGGCCTTTGATATACCAGTCGTGGTGCACTGGTTGGAACGAGGAGTAGTCCAATGGGCCCACCGACGGGGATCGATCTCAACCCGACCGCGCATCAAGCGAGCGCTTTACCACTGGTGCACGTCGTCCGAACCTCCCAGCCTACGCCTCTGTCATGATGCACTTGGAAATAACCACTGCTAAGTAAATACATGTGCTACAGAACGTTATTACACCCAGGCCGTTAGCCAACGGCATATGGGCTGAAAATAGTATGTCAGTGAGCTCTGTGGTTTTCCTGTTTTCACTGTTACAAAAGGTGTGGATCATTGTTTCTTAAGCCTTCAAAGAGGCGCGATTATTTCATAACACTTTGGTGTTCTCATTACCGGGGAACTGCCGTCATTGCTTAAAAGGTTTTTTTTATTTTGTTTAACGACACCACTAGAGCACACTGATTTATTAATCATCGGCAATTGGATGTCAAACGTTTGGTAATTTTGACGTATAGTCTTAGAGAGGAAACCTTCTACATTGTTCCATTAGTAGCAAGAGATCTTTTTATGCACCATCCCATAGACAGGATAGAACATACCATGGCCTATGATATATCAGTCGTAGTGCACTGGCTGAAATAGCTCAATAGGCCCACCGACGGAGATCGATCCTAGTCCGGCCGCGCATCAGGCCAACGCTTTACCACTGGGCTACATCCCGC
>NC_054701.1:6719070-6817775 GCF_016097555.1 Gigantopelta aegis
GCAAACTCGAGTAAATAGTCAACACGAGCACTCGAGACTACACGAGTATATAGTTAATTCGAGTACTGGAGACTAGACTCTTAATTTAATATATAACAAACACGAAAAAATAGTTAACACGAATACTCGAGAATATAATTTTAAAGTTTAGTGTACGGCAAACACGAGTAAACAGTTAACACGAGTACTCCGGACGAGACCCTGTGTCATGACTAACACGAGTCAATGGATAACACGAGTATTCCGGACGAGACCCTTAGTGTCATGACTAACACGAGTCAATGGATAACACGAGTACTCCGGACGAGACCCTTAGTGTCATGACTAAAACGAGTCAGTGGATAACACGAGTACTCCAGACGAGACCCTGTGTCATGACTAACACGAGTCAGTGGATAACACGAGTACTCCGGACGAGACCCCGTGTCATGACTAACACGAGTCAGTGGATAACACGAGTACTCCGGACGAGACCGGACGAGACCCGAGTGTGTCATGGGTAACACGAGTCAATGGATAACACGAGTACTCCAGACGAGACCCTGTGTCATGACTAACACGAGTCAATGGATAACACGAGTACTCCGGATGAGACCCTTGGTGTCATGACTAGCAGGAGTCAATGGATAATACGAGTACTCCGGACAAGACCCTGTGTCATGACTAACACGAGTCAATGGATAACACGAGTACTCCAGACGATACCCTGTGTCATGACTAACACGAGTCAATGGATAACACGAGTACTCCGGACGAGACCATGTGTCATGACTAGCACGAGTCAATGGATAACACGAGTACTCCGGACGAGACCCTTAGTGTCATGACTAACACGAGTCAATGGATAACACGAGTACTCCGGACGAGACCCTTAGTGCCATGACTAACACGAGTCAATGGATAACACGAGTACTCCGGACGAGACCCTGTGTCATGACTAACACGAGTCAGTGGATAACACGAGTACTCCGGACGAGACCCTGTGTCATGACTAATACGAGTCAATGGATAACACGAGTACTCCAGACAATACCCTTAGTGGCATGACTAACACGAGTCAATGGATAACACGAGTACTCCAGACGAGACCCTGTGTCATGACTAACACGAGTCAATGGATAGCACGAGTACTCCGGAAAAGAGCCTTAGTGTCATGACTAACTCGAGTCAATGGATAACACGAGTACTCCGGACGAGACCCTGTGTCATGACTAACATGAGTCAGTGGATAACACGAGTACTCCGGACGAGATCCTGTGTCATGACTAACACGAGTCAATGGATAAGACGAGTACTCCGGACGAGACCCTTAGTGCCATGACTAACACGAGTCAATGGATAACACGAGTACTCCAGACGAGACCCTGTGTCATGACTAACACGAGTTAATGGATAACACGAGTACTCCGGACGAGACCATGTGTCATGACTAACACGAGTCAATTGATAACACGAGTACACCGGACGAGACCCTTAGTGTCATGACTAACACGAGTCAATGGATAACACGAGTACTCCGGACGAGACCCTTAGTGCCATGACTAACACGAGTCAGTGGATAACACGAGTACTCCGGACGAGACCCTGTGTCATGACTAACACGAGTCAGTGGATAACACGAGTACTCCGGACGAGACCCTGTGTCATGACTAACACGAGTCAATGGATAACACGAGTACTCGAAACTATATCCTTAAAACTCGTACAGACATTTCTTTAGTTTCAATGAGAACGTCTAGACAGGATGCGTGCGTCTGAAAAACACATGCGGCCGCAACACGCATCAGACGCGACAGTCGGTGTGAGACTTAAGACGAACACGAGTTCGTAGTTTACATGAAAACCGGAGAATGTTCTGTTAGTGTAAGACGAACACAAAATGGTAGTTATCTCGAGTACCCGAGCGTGTATAAGTTGAGCGTGGATGGATGGGAAGGCCTTAGCTAGCTAGGTAGGAAGGAAGGAAATGTTTTATTTAACGACGCACTCAACACATTTTAGTTACGGTTATATGGTGTTGGACCACACAGATATTGAGAGAGTAAACTCACTGTCGCCACTTCATGGGCTACTCTTTTCGATTAGCAGCAAGGGATTTTTTATACCGGTATGCACCATCCCACAGACAGTATAACACATACCACGGCCTTTGATATATCAGTCGTGGTGCACTGGCTGGAACAAGAAGAAGCCCAATGAGCCCACCAACAGGGATCGATCCCAGACCGACCGCGCATCAAGCGATCGCTGCACCACTGAGCTACATCCCGTCCCAGCTAGGTAGGTGACACAACGGACTGGAATCCAAGAAGAGTTAACAGACTCTTTACGGAAACTAGCGTGGACGAGGACGTCAGTGTGAGTATACACGATTGAGGCGGTGATTTATCGATCTGAAGCAAGCGTTGTTATCTTTGGCCTAAAGCAAACAACATCAGTGCATGAAATTAAATGACATAATTTACCTTTGATCAGGAAAATAATAATAATCCCATTTTATCGGATCATTGATCCCTTGAAGAGAAGAATTTTCTAAAGCATGACTTCTCTCTGTGGTGTTTATGAAAAAAGCCAGAAGCTAAATTAGCTCGCGCTTATCAACGCTTCTTTGATGTTCTGTGTTTTTTTCGTCTGTATTTATATGCTGTCAACCCCAACCCCCCGACACACACACAAGTCGTATTCTTATACCGTTTCTTTCTTTTCATTTTATGTCAGATTATTCGTCTGTACGGAGTGACTGCGGTTAAGACCCATTTATACTGGAAGAAGGCGTACGAGCGTTAAGACTACACGAATTAAGAGGTACCATTTCCAACGAGAGCATTCACACTGATGCACGAGATACGTGTATTTTGAAAATGATTACGGCCAGCCGCAATGAAATAACAGACCATTTGAGACAGTACTATAATAAGCAAATGATATTCAATTATCTAAAAAAAAGTCAACCATCATATTTCAACTTTAACATAAATAATATTATATAACAAATTACAAATATGTAGTTTAACATTTACTGTATGGTAACACACCATGCCATCCATTGATTTAAATTATTTTCACAATCTTTAAATGTTTGATAAATATTTATCAGTAGTATCACTATATAATAATAAACATGGCAAATACATAAATAGAAATATGTTCAAGACACAGCTGAAAAAGGTGAAATATATTTTAACAGATTTGCAGTAATGATGATTCCTTTGAAATACTATCACAGACATTTAAAATTTTACAATTGTTCGATGTCAGTAAATATATAAAGATACTAAACGAGCTTGCCTATCATACTATTGTTATGAAATCGTTTGGAATCTGACGTGCAAAAGCGAGATACAATTTTTATAAAAATGTCATGACAGGCAAGCGAGTATAGTATTTTTAAAATTACAAATTATATATCTCCAACTAAGCAGCAACGCAGAAGGAAGGTAATGTCGAAACCAACTAACTGTCATTTTTGCAGCAAGTGATCTACGTCACGCGTATGAATATTATGAATACCATATATGTAAACGCAGTGACCAGGCAAGATCGCCATTTGCTTTATAAAGCATATATGCTCTTGGACTGTAACAATTCTAATGCAACTAGCATTTAAGCCTGTTTTTCTCTGTTAATTGTCGTATTAAATCGGACGATGAATGTACCCTGCCGTGGAAAAACAGGATTTAAGGTCTCATCACACTGATGTCATCTGCCATTGAAATCAATGTTAACTTGCCTAGCTTCAAACGAAGATTGCCAATAGAACGGGTTCTCGTTGGCACTGACAACATACACCATTGAGAACATTCATTATATAAGCATTTATTTTCACTCCAAACATGAGAACATTTCCGTCTCAGTGTTTTGCTATATGACCGCATCTGGCTGTAGTACCGGTCCGAACAGGTGATTCATTAACCGATTCACTCCCGCTGTCTCTTGCGTAATACACCCATATCCCAAAAGGTCAATGCACGATATTACAAAATAACATGGGCAAAATACAACCAGAAGGCTTTCCATTAAACATACACATTGTTTTAATTCTTCACCATTTCCTGGAAGTGAATATGTGAACAATTAGGAACTATAGTGGACCGTGATCAATGAATTCTCACCCGGAAGGGAACTATGTAGCAAGACCAAGATTTTGAGCACACGTTTGTCTCTATGGTGTTTTCGTTAGTGTCTTAATTGCGTATCTTTCATTTTCTTTGAACACTGATATAAATGCGCATGTGTGTGCAGAAGTCAGGGCTGCACTTAATTTAATTAGGTCAGGATATATATCACAACTTTATATTACCACACATCTTTATCATCTGTCGACGCTGAACTAAAGAAAGGACAAACAAAACAAAACTCATCAGACAGGAACATACTTGATACCTGGTAGAAATTTATGAAAAATTGAAGCTCACAAATAAATAAATAAATAAATAAATAAACAAACAGACAAGAAGAGAGAAAGATAGGTAGATTTATAAATATGTAGGCAGGTAGGTAGATATAAAGATAAAGATAAAAATATACAGGGTATCTATCTATACATCTATATCTATTTATCTATATATCTATATCTATATCTATCTATCTATCTATCTATATGTAGGTATGCATGTAGATAGATAGATAGATAGATAGATACCCTGTAGATCAATAGCTAGGTAGATGGATAGAGAGACAGGTAGATATATAATAGATATATAGATAGACAAAGATAGATGTAAATAAATAAAATCAGTACTACTGTTTGTAATATGCGAATTCTGGGTGGACCACCAATGAGAATCGATCCTAACTGCAGGGAAGCAATCACTGATCTATCGAAGCGATAATCCTGCCATATCGCGTGTTCGTATGATGCGGGGAGTTTACCCCACGGCTGACCTCCCAGTAACACCTAGCCGAAGAAGCACTTTAAATAAGTGTCTATTCTTGTTCTCCGGTGTGTTGCAGCATGCTGAGCTGCTCGACAGTGTAAACCAGCAATTATCTCACTCACAGCGAGATGGTGCTGACCGTTACTTTTAGGTCTACACGCTTTATTTATCGTCACAGTTAACAACATTTCCATTAGCGAACAAACCCGAACATCGAGATGGCGATGGTTGTGGCGGTGGTAGTTGGTGGGGGGAGGGATGGGGGCAATGCTCGCATACGCTTTAAAAGCAAACAAGGTGTACAAAGGAAAATATATTCCGTTACAAAATCAATAGTTCAACGTACGCTTTTATTGTCCGTTTGCGTCAAAAGGGAACCAATAAATCAGTAAGGTGTGTGAAACTTACTTATGAATAAAGTTAAAATTCATATTGAAACATATTATTTACTTTTCAACCCATGCCAAAGAACATATTTTGAAAAAAAAACAAATCCATGTAAATAAATAGTTTCTATAAAAATAACCACATCAAACTGAATAGCACACATCTTCTTCTTTTGATACAGATAATAACTGACGGAACAGCGTAACTCGAGCACGCGCAATTCTATCTTTGGATTCCGTATACCGGTACTGCATTATCTGTATCTTCAGTAACATTACACCCCTGTATTAAAAATTAAACTTAATATATTAATGTGGTATTAATGGTAATCTGTGGAAAACATCTTTATTTACCTAAAATGTTTGTTTTTGTTTTTTGTTTTTGTTTTGTTTTTGTTTAAAAAAAACAAAAACACACAATTGAGTTGGTATGGGTTTAAAACTTGATATTATGTTGTTACACGATTCTTGATTAATTATAGTTATATTTTAATTCTTTTTTGACGTTTGACAATTGAGGGGTTAACAAAAAAAAAAAAAAAAAAAAAAAAAAAAACAAACAACGAGAAACCTATCATCAACAAACACCTACAAATCTAAAAATAAAATCAAATGTTATCTTCTATTTTAGTAGTTGGCTTAAACGAAGATATTGAAAAATTGGTGACAACGTATCTGTAATAAATACCTCTTCAATGCAATATTTTGGACCGGACTTCTAATCAATCAACATGCATCATCTGACTTTCATTTTAATCTTCTACACTGTCATATAAGTACTGATATCATTTTGTCTAAGATAAAAGACTTTTATATTTAGATCAAAATTAATAAATCTTTATACTAACTTCATAGAACTTAGCTCACTGTACCTAGAAGTTCGTTTACAATTTGTTTGAGGATAGAAAATCTATACAGTTTGCAAAGAGGAATTCAGTAAATACAAAAAAAAAAAAAAAAAAAAAAAAAGAAGAAGAAATAAAGTCAAGGTTTCCATTTCATCCTAATAATCTACGGCGACCTTCCAACATGTTCAACATGTCGCCATAGGAATTATGAATAGAAATGATCAATATGTCATCATCTAAATCTTTTGATTTAGAGTACCATGTATAAATTACACGCTGGTAATTCTAGAGGAAAAATTAAAGTTGTTTTGTTTAACGACACCACTAGAGTATATTGATTTATTAATTATCGGCTATTGGGTGTCAAACATTTGGTAATTTTGAAAATAGTCTTAGAAAACCCGCTACATTTTTTCCGTTAGTAGCAAGGGATCTTTTATATGCACTATCTCACAGACAGAATAGCACATACCACGGCCTTTGATTTACCAGTCATTGTGCACCTTCTGGAACGAGAAATAGCCGAACTGACCCACCGTCAGTGATCGATCCTAGACCGACCGCGCATCAACCGAGCTCTGGTAATTCTAGAGTTAAGATATATAAATCATTACCTTACAGATGTTCCAGCACAAGACACAGACATTTTCATAACGCTATGCCTTACTAAATCATTACCTTACATATGTTCCAGCACAAGACACAGCTATTTTCATAACGCTATGCCTTACTAAATAATTACATTACAGATGTTCCAGCACAAGACACAGCTATTTTCATAACGCTATGCCTTACTAAATCATTACATTACAGATGTTCCAGCACAAGACACAGCTATTTTCATAACGCTATGCCTTACTAAATCATTACATTACAGATGTTCCAGCACAAGACACAGACATTTTGATAACGCTATGCCTTACTAAATAATTACATTACAGATGTTCCAGCACAAGACACAGACATTTTGATAACGCTATGCCTTACTAAATCATTACATTACAGATGTTCCAGCACAAGACACAGCTATTTTGATAACGCTATACCTTACTAAATCATTACATTACAGATGTTCCAGCACAAGATACAGACATTTTGATAACGCTAACGCTATACCTTACTAAATCATTACATTACATATGTTCCAGCACAAGACACAGACATTTTGATAACGCTATGCCTTACTAAATCATTACATTACAGATGTTCCAGCACAAGGCACAGCTATTTTGATAACGCTATGCTTTACTAAATCATTATGTGCAAAACTACCAGGTGAACGGCACTTCCCAAGGATGATACGTCATTCCCAACTCGCCTCCAGGAGGACTGCCATTTCCAAGACTGGTTTGCCAAATCTAAAGCTGTACAAGACGTTCACGCAACAGACCTTTCTCCTTCAGAATTAATTTAAGGGATGTCCTTAGAACAACAAACTAAATCTGAAGTACAACACCATTATCCACGGCCCAGACAGTATCTCGTCAGAATGCAGAGTCGAATAAGCATTTTGGAAACTAGTGGTTGATTCCACGAATCACTATCTAGTGCTTCGTCTATAGGAGGTCAGCCACTCCAGAGGAGATCATTTACTCGACAGTATATCCAAAAATCAACCAAAATCCTCCATGAGTAAATGTGTCTAACAGAAACACAACAGCAGTTTGAATAAACTCGTGGGTGTTCGTTATCAACGGATATCATGAACAGTTTTGAAGCCACATAAAGGCAAGTTCTCCCAGGTTAGTACACTGGTACAAGTAAACAGTGATGAGGCGAGATCCTTTCAAATGCAGCAATATGGCTTACAGTGCATTGTTATGTGGCCTCCATCGGAGACTCATGGCCAAGAGAGCTGGAAATCAAAACTGGATAATATATTCTCAATGTTAGCGTACCGTAGCTAAAAAGTATATTATACTCGAGCTAGTAGATTAGTAGAAACAATTTTGGAAGTAAATGGAGATATTGCATAGAATGATATAAGATCCAAAACATAATATTAGATTACACAAAAAGTGCGAGACAGACACAGAGAGGGAGAGAGAGACAGGCAGACAGACAGACAGACAGGCACAGAGAGACAGACAGAGAGGGAGGTAGAAAGAAAGAAGAGAGACAGAGAGAGGTCAGATCGAAAGTACAAAGAATGAGAGAGAGAGAGAAGAGAGAGAGAGAGAGAGAGAGAGAGAGAGAGAGAGAGAGAGAGAGAGAGAGAGAGAGAGAGAGAGTGTGTGTGTGTGTGTGTGTGTGTGTGTGTGTGTGTGTGTGTCTACCGTGTATGTGTTAGTGTGAACCGCTGCCACCACTATGGCTACTGTTTCTAAAACCAGCGACGACAGAGTTGTGTTTTGTGTCATTAGTCTTTATATAGTACAGGTTCACTAAATTGTATCCTCGCGGTGCATCCCCGGGGTACCACCTTGTAATAACTTCATTAACAGATCTCGTTTTTCTCGCTCTTATTGGTTTGAGATGTTATCTGCTGTCTACGTCACTGTGGTAATTATGCCAAGTCGTGGCCGCAATTTTATATTTGTCTTTGAGGTCGCGCACTAAATGAAACATATTAATATGATGCTTCGTGCACCTGAATCCAACATATGTTTCATTAAAGATTTCCTTTGTTTTAATGTTCGACTGAAACAAACACCAAATATATGTAGCGATATCCAATACTGACTTTGAAGCACCAAAACTGGTATATGTCTTTAATGATTAGCCAGAAGCAAACTATTTGATGACACAGGTGAACATTTTGAAAATTGCGCGGTTTTGGTTATTGCTTACATTTTTTGTTCAGTAATTACTGTTAATGACTATGCTATAAACAATATATATTGAAAGACAAAAAACCCACGCCGATATTAATGTTCTTTAAATATTATGTAGGGGGTGGGATCTAGCTGAGTCGGTGGAGCGCTCGCCTCGGGTGCTTGCGTCGTGTGGTCGAACCACCTCAGTGGACTCATTCTCTGACTGGGCTTTTTTCCCCGTCTCACCTAGCGCACCATGGCTGGTATTTCAAAGGCCGTACTGTCCTGTCTGTGGAGAAGTGCATACAAAACATCCCTTGCTGCAAATGGAAAATCCGTAGCGGTTTTTTTTCTAAGACTACGAGTCATAATTACCAAATGTTTGACATCCAACAGCCAATGATTAATACATCGATGTGCTCTAGTGGTGTCGTTAAACAAAACAAACAAACTTAAATAAAATGTTTGACATCCAACAGCCAATGATTAATACATCGATGTGCTCTAGTGATGTCGTTAAACAAAACAAACAAACTTAAATAAAATTTAAAAGTATTCAGCCTGAATCCCATTAGTCGTGTGTGTTACGTTCTTGTGAACATCGCTGATCCATGTTGATCACCTCTTTATCCAGTTAACTAAATCCCATTAGTCGTGTCTGTTAACTGTCATGAGAACATTGCTGATCCATGTTGATCGCCTCTTTACCCAGTTAACTGAATCCCATTAGTCGTGTCTGTTAACTGTCATGAGAACATTGCTGATCCATGTTGATCGCCTCTTTACCCAGTTAACTGAATCCCATTAGTCGTGTGTGTTACGTTCTTGTGAACATTGCTGATCCATGTTGATCACCTCTTTATCCAGTTAACTGAATCCCATTAGTCGTGTGTGTTAACTGTCATGAGAACATTGCTGATCCATGTTGATCGCCTCTTTACCCATTTAACTGAATCCCATTAGTCGTGTGTGTTATGTTCTTGTGAACATTACTGATCCATGTTGATCGCTTCTTTACCCAGTTTAACTCTCACGAGAACATTGCTGATCCATGTTGATCACCTCTTTACCCAGTTAACTGAATCCCATTAGTCGTGTGCGTTAACTGTCATGAGAACATTGCTGATCCATGTTGATCGCCTCTTTACCCAGTTAACTGAATCCCATTAGTCGTGTGCGTTAACTGTCATGAGAACATTGCTGATCCATGTTGATCGCCTCTTTACCCAGTTAACTCTCATGAGAACATTGTTGATCCATGTTGATCGCCTCTTTACCCAGTTAACTGCCATGAGAACATTGTTGATCCATGTTGATCGCCTCTTTACCCAATTAACTGTCATGAGAACATTGTTGATCCATGTTGATCGCCTCTTTACCCAGTTAACTGTCATGAGCAAATGTATGTATCTATACTCTTCAAAATAGAAACTTGACATTGATTTTCAAAGTTTAGTAAAAAAAAAAAAAAAAAAAAAAAAAAAACCTGGTAGACTTGATACAAGCAACCATAGATCAAGACGCCATGGGAAGGGGATTACTCTGTACATGTCTGAAATAGCACCTCTGGGAAACCACCTGCAAGATGTATACAGGCATATGTGTGACATAGGGGTGGGCAAAATGTCAGTATCGATTATGACTGCCACGAGCCCTGATGACAGTTGGACAACGGCGACGCATGGAAGCAATCAAACGTTGCACAGCACGTTGTGGAATGTTCTGCCACTCATGCTGCAGTGCCGTAAGACGTTGCGAAAGTGTCTGGGTAGGTGTAGTCCTCCGGCGCACACGCTGATCAAGTGTATACCACAGATGTTCTGTTGGGCTTAAATCCGGCGAACTGGCAGGCCACGGTAATGTCTGGACGTTGTTGCGCTGCAGAAACTCCTGACTAACACGTGCAACATGTGGTCTGACATTGTCATGCCGAAATATTCCACCGTTTATGTCCATGTGCGGAATGACATGATGCTGCAGGATCTCGTCTCGATATCTGATGCCTGTCAGTGCACCTACCACATGCACAAGATCCGTCCTACCACCATGATGGGTTCCTGCCCACACCATGACACAGCCACCACCAAAACGGGCGACTTGTTGCACGCAGTTTGGAGCATAACGTTCCCCTCGACGTCTATAGACACATGTTCGTCCAGGACAGGAGAAAACAAGACTCATCTGAGAACAAAACAGTCCTCCATCTGGAACGTGTCCATCTCGCCCTCTGTTGGCACCACTGCAGACGCTCCGCTAAGTGATGTGGGGGTCAAAACGTTACGTCGCACTGTTCTTTTAAGGAAATTCCCATCTCCCTCAGCCGATTACGAACTGTCTGGTCAGAAATTCTGCGTAGTCCAGGTATTTGTGTCGTAGTTGTTGCTGTTGTGGTTCGATTTCGAAGATGACACACCCGGATGTATCAATCTTGAGTGGCGGTGGTTACTCTGGGACGACCTGACCGTGGCCTGTCATTAACACTTTGAGTGATGTTGTACCTGTAAGTAAAGCAGAGATGGTCTGCCCCTGCTTGCAATCCCCCTTTGGCATTATTGTGTTGAGCTGATGTCAATCTTGGCATTAATCCGTTTCCTACAGTGTCGTTATACGGTCGGTTTGAATCACTGCTGATGTGGCATTTTATGCCTCACCAAGGGAGGGTTCGGCATGCAAAGTTACAGAATTTCATGATGCACGTGCTTCTCTGAGGATTGCGCTTTTGCGTTTCAGTAAAAACGTTGACTATGGCTACGTTTGTGCCATTTGAACGTGTTTTATAGTGTTTTTGCATCACCATTCGCTCACTTACTTGATTGTCTTTACGATGTCTTTGATTCTGTAAAACTAATCCGATAGCATTATGTTTACCAATGTTAAGTTTTGTTCTTTGAAGAGTATATATATATATGCTTATCTTTTTTATCTTTTTATGTTTAATGTTTTAAATGCTTTAAATATTATAATAAGATTTTTAGACGTATAACATTTTGAAGTTCCTTTTTATGATTTTAAAATGATATATTTTCTATTATAGTAGATGTTTATATATTACTAATAGCAGCAGTTACATTAGTACAAGTCATAGATTACTAGCAGCATTAATATAATATATACATATATATAGGTCACGGTACATGCTCTTAAATTTGTTTCGCCTGTGGCGATTTTAATTGTGTTAGAGGGCCGTGTGCAGTTTATTGCCCGTAGCCCAGATGGGCAACTTGTTACGTAAGACTTCTGCGCGACCGTCCTCGATCGGACATTCCAATATGCACTTAGTCCAGCTGCGGAGGCCATGTGGCGAGTAGTTACGTAATACCTCTGCGAGTGCGGTTTTTACAACCGTGATGGCGACGACTGGCGACAGCCAGACTGACGATCAGAGAGAAATATACCGACTCTAGTAAATGTAGAATATGAGATGATACGTGAGGTACCGCCTTGTTCCCCCAGGCCAATTCTGATTTTGGAATAAATAGCTAGGATTTAGAGATATCTAGGAGAACGAATTAGGAAGCTTCCTGGGAACGTTAGTCCGTTTGGACTTTGGTAAATATCATTTCTGCTCTGTGTATAACCTTGATGTGATTGATGTGACTTTAAATATTTTAATACTGTATTATACCAATATTCTTTAGACAGTGTCTTCGGTCATCTGATGAAGTAAATCGTGGACTTTTTGTTCTAACATTATATGAGTATTTGGTAATATAAAGCTTAGCCAGTCATCCTAGAAGACCCTAGGTAAACTGTAGGTTATTGTTTTTATTGTGATAGGTACCAGTATTAATTTTGTGTTACAGATTACTGAAAGAGTAGTTAAGGGTTAATTAAAAATTAACCCTTTAGGAATAGAGCTGTAATTCCTTTATTAATTAAGTTCCCCAAGAAGCGTTCCTAAATTATCACACGTTACTGAACGAGTAGTAAGGGTTAATTAAAAATTAACCAGTTAGGAATGGTGTTGTAATTCCTTTATTAATTAACTTCTCCTGTAAGCGTTTCTCAATTATCACACGTGTGGGTGTGGTGTAACGGTGAAGTGATTCGCATATTGTGTAACTAGACACCTAGAGATTAACTAATTAAGTGATCAGTTCTGGGTTGTTATTATTGCTGTTATTAATTTACTACTACGGCTGTACATTTGTCAGCGTAGATTAATACAGATTCCAAAGTGTATTGTGTTTTTGTTGTGTTTTCTAGAGAACTAACGTGCTATAATAATATATACTTATATAAGATCGTATCTCTGATCATACCTAGAGACGAGCCATACTAGGGTTAACAGCCTGTTACAGAGAGATCTAATAGATATACAGTTAGGAGAGATATTTTGATAATCGTGTTTTATTCAGTTACGGGAATTATAGAATCCCCGTGACAATACATATACATATACATATACATATACATGTAGAGGTATTTTTTATTGTTATTTTGTTTTCTTTATAATTTTATATCGTAACATTAGTTTTAGTTCCATGTAATAAAATGTTTTAGGTGTCCAATAACCCTATTTAAGTTAGGTGGCAATATAATTTATATATGTTTTGTATAATTTTATGTATATGTATATTGTTATTTGACACTTTAATAAACAATTAAATCACCATGTATCAAAATATTCGCATTTCTTTTGTTGTCCAGTATATATCACAATGACAAGATCAAACAATTCGCACGTGGAGAAAGCACGCTCTTTAATCAGTTGACAAAGACTTCGACACGTCCAAACGCTTCGATATATCGATTGCGTACAGAATTAGCCTTTGACAAGCTATTACTAGGGGCAAAGGTTCATGTATGGCCCTCCTGGGTATAATCTTTGACCTTGTTAATTTCAAGAATTGTATCTTGGAAGGACAGCGATTGTTAACGGGACTTGAATCTACAACTCGGTCACTGACACGTGCTGACGTCTTTGATCTGACCTGAGCCACTAGTACTGCGTTCGTCAACAGATGTAGAGTGCGGTGAAGTCACATCACGTCCCAGGAGTACATTAATCGCTGTGTCTGGCCATTAGCCGGTATAAAACAGTTTTAGCGATTACAGATTTCCTTTTTTTCACAATACAATTACACATTAGTTGTAAGACTTTTGGTAAAGCCAAATGTAATGTTGTGTGAAAAACGTACGTACGTACAGCCCGGAAACTAGAATCACGTGATTTAACACGTGAACAATTTAAATACGATGGGTCATACTCGATGGAATCAGGTTTCTTTTCTCTGTCCCTAGCAGTGTATGTGCGTGTGTGTCTGTGTGGATCATGTATGTGCGTGAGTATGTGTGTGCGTGTTTGTGCGTTAGGATTTGTGTTTGTGAATGTGCGTGCGTGTGTGTTTGTGTCCGTGCGTGCGCATGCGTGTGTGTATGCATGAGTGTGCGTGTGTGTGTGCGTATAAATGTACGTAAGTATATACATGTATGTATGTATACATAAATACATACTTGTATGAACGAAAATGTGTTGTTTATAATTTTACTGTTGTGTGTGTGTGTGTGTGTGTGTGTGTGTGTTTGTGGTCGTGTGTGTGCATGTGTTTGTATCAATGTACGTAAGTATATACATGTATGTATACATAAATACATACTTGTATGAACGAAAATGTGTTGTTTATAATTTTACTGTTGTGTGTGTGTGTGTGTGTGTGTGTGTGTGTGTGTGTTTGTGGTCGTGTGTGTGTGCATGTGTTTGTGTGTGTGTCTGTGCGTGTGTGTGTATCAATGTACATAAGTATATACATGTATGTATACATAAATACATACTTGTATGAACGAAAATGTGTTGTTTGTCTATAATTTTACTGGTGTGTTTGTGTGTGTGTGTGTTTGTGTGTGCATGTATTTGTGGTCGTCTGTGCATGTATTTGTGGTCGTGTGTGTGTGCATGTGTTTGTGCGTGTGTCTGTGCGTGTCTGTGTCTGTGTTTGTGTGTGTGTGTCTGTATTTGTAGTGTAATACATTTCGTTCACATGTACACATCGTATTACATAGAAAAAAATTGTGTTAAATGTATCGTATAACACTCTCATATCCCACATGTTGGGGGTCAATTTAAAGTAAAGTTTGTTTGTTTTATTTAACGACGCCACTAGAGCACATTGATTTTTTATCTTATCATCGGCTATTGAACGTCAAACATATGGTCATTCTGACACTGTGTTTTAGAGGAAACCCGCTGTCGCCACATATGCTACTCTTTTACGACAGGCAGCAAGGATCTTTTATTTGCGCTTCCCACAGGCAGGATAGCACAAATCATGGCCTTTGTTGAACCAGTTATGGATCACTGGTCGGTGCAAGTGGTTTACACCTACCCACTGAGCCTTGCGGAGCACTCACTCAGGATTTGGAGTCGGTATCTGGATTAAAATCCCATGCCTCGACTGGGATCCGAACCCAGTACCTACCAGCCTGTAGTCCGATTGCCTAACCACGACGCCACCGAGGCCGTTTGGGGTCAATTTAAAGACATCTGACTAACTTTCCTATAGTATTGGCATAGTAAAAGCAAAATTATCCACTAACGAGAACAGTGAAGGTATACTTTGAGTTGAAAACACATGTTCAAATATCGATTAAACCTTGGGTTTTTTCTTTTTCTTACAACTCATATAAAAACCTACCCGATTCGGTTTCGCTCGTTATCTCGTGTAAACGTGCATAGGTTATTTTCAGTTCTAATCTTACCAGTGTTCGTCTAAATAGTCTTCTTTGTCTATTAATCACGTTGCGCCCATTGACATCGTTTTCTAACTGGCTCTCACGCTCGCTCCATTGGCTCCATTTAC
Source organism: Gigantopelta aegis (assembly GCF_016097555.1). NCBI lineage: Eukaryota > Metazoa > Mollusca > Gastropoda > Neomphalida > Peltospiridae > Gigantopelta > Gigantopelta aegis. The sequence goes on from NC_054701.1 coordinate 6,734,738, forward strand.
CCTCCACATTTCCTAATAATAAATGTCACTTTTCTTTTTTTCTTTTGCAAAATACTAGTTTTTGTATGTTTTTTTTTTTTGAATTGTACTTTAGGTTGGACTATACCGAAGAGAATATCACAGGCGACAATGTTAACATGTGTGGATGAAATGTAATATGCAATATATTGACCAAATGAATACCCATATGTTATGTAATTCTATCAAAATATAGTTCAGACACTGACCCATAAATATTCATATTACAACCCATCCCCAAAAGTATTTTATACACATATTTTCTTGTTTAGAATATCAGTGTGTATATTCAACGTGTTTCTAATCGATTTAATAATTGTAAGTGGTCAAAACTGGAAATAAAATGACCTAGTACAAACACGTGGATGATCAGAAACACATTTAGTATAGTATATTACAGCCACTAATACTTTATGAAAACAAAGACACACCTTCTCACCCCCACCCCATTTGTACGCAATTAAAGTCGTTAAAATGACTATGTTAGTCGGCGACGTCTTAACAATTGCATCAAACTCAACGTGGAAAATTACTTGGCTCATTTATAATGTCATGGAAAGTTTTTACAAGGCTGTAATTTCTCACAAAATTATAGTACATGTACTTAGTTTTACATGTACCCCCATACATGTTCACACGCAAGGGTATTTACCGCAAAGGGATTGGATCAAATAAAAATGCATGTATTTATTGGCCAGATACAAACAGCGTTATGATACCAAACGCTGTCACATTTGTCACCAGTGGAAGGAATGGTAGGATTAACTGCGCTATTAAAAGATGAGTGTAGCCAAAATCGTGCTTCTATCTTCCTACCCATTTATTTATCGATAGATCCATACATCTACAAATATCCAACCAACCATTTATCCAGTAAATCCCTGCAATTAAGGAAATGCCGTTGGAAAAAAATAGAATATAGTCCAAAGCAAGAAGAAAAAAAAAAAAAAAAAAGTTGCGTGGAAAATTAAAAACCCACGACAATTTCCTCGGCATTGCCAATTGCAGGGGTTGATCTATCCATCCATTCATTGTCTTTTGCCAACGGACAAAGCAAATTGGTGTTGATTGTTCATTACTTCTATAGTCCTTTAGTAATCAACTGGACAGAATATCAGCAACACTGAGATAATTATCTGAAGTTTGTTACCAGTAACAATTTTATCATGATCCCAAATGAGCAGTGTTGAATCACTGCACTAGAATTTTAAATGAACAATGTACTTGATACACTAACATAATTTAATACATACGAAATGGGGCCATAACAAATCGGCAAAAATAGTCCTTTGGGTAGTTCAAACCACGTTGGGTTCAAATCGCTTTAACCTACTGAAGTAAAAGTATGTAAATGAGTTAATCGCATCTTCCTGTGCGTCGAAAAGAACTGGATTTAGAACGAAAGTAAGTGCTCGAATGAAGTACGATAGATATTGGGATCAACTCCCACTACCCCGTCGGCGAATCTGTTGTGTTACTTGCCTTATCAACGAGCGGACCGCTACTCGTGTATCACAGACTATAGTATGTGTCTTCCTGTTTGTGAAGCACTACATTATAGAAAAGATTCCTTCCCATTTGATAAGATTTGCAATATCTAGAGTTAAAGAGACTGTCCGGAGTTTGCAACCATTGTAAAATGATTCCCTCTAAATAAGCCTTTCTGGCGACCACAATTACACATTCAATATATTTACTTGTTTAGAATATCAGTGTCTGTATATTCAATGCGTTTGCTGTCGTGAGCTAATGTCTGTAGCAGCTACGTTTCATTTTACTTCTTAATATATATTGTTTCGTACTTCCGAAATTATTAGAAATTAAAATCTGGTTTGGGCTACTACAGACATTAGGACGACAACAAAGCCCTATTCTAAACAGAAAACTATCTTTAACATGTAATTCTATTTTTAAAAAAGGATATGTTGGTGATAAACATGTTACAATATAGAAATTCAGGATAGTCTCTTTAACGAATCAAAAACATAAATTACTTTTATTTGGAAATCCAATTGTCGATATCCATGAACATTTTACTAAATTTAAAATGATATAAAGTTTTAATATTTAGACGCAATCGCTGTGCCAAGTTGTGACAATTCATTCTCCTACGCCCCCGCTCACACCACCTATGGCTATTTCATATCCGGTAGTACTAAACCAAGTAACTTCCGCCTGGGTCAAAGTTCGAGGTGCACGCAACTTTTGATAGAGAAGTTAACACCACAAGTTCTGTGATTGGTTATAAATGTGAGTGTGTTGATTGTAAAAAAAAAGTTTCATCTGAGCAAAAAATGTATGCAATTTTATTTCATCTAGTACCACTGTGTCGTAGAAACATGCTTGAAACATGTATGAGGTACCTGTAAAAAAAAACTACTCGAATTTTGTGCGTGAACTAGGGTAGTCATAGACGCTACCCGTTATCTCAGAGATGAGCAGCTTGACCAACAATTTGTCTCTGATTCACTTTAAGTGTGAGGGGTGGTAGTATTTATATTCGTGGCGTTTATGTCGATTGCAGGTAGGAGTTTTAGCCACATATGTTACTATTGTCGTCTATGGGATTTGATTTGGTAGTATACACTCATCTAACGTTGTTATTTCGACACTTGGTACGAAGAAACAGGAAGGAAGGACATGTTTTATTTAACGACGCACTCAACACAATTTATTTTCAGTTTTATGGCGTCGGACATATGGCTATGGACCACACAGATATTGAGATATGAAATCCGCTGTCGCCACTTCATGGGCTACTCTTTTCGATTAGCAACAAGGGATCTTTTATATGCACCATCCCACAGACAGGATAGCACATACCACAGCCTTTGATATACCAATCGTGGTGCACTGGCTGGAACGAGAAATAGCCCAATGGGCCCACTGACGGGGATCGATCCCAAACCGACCGCGCATCAAGCGAACGCTTTACCACTGGGCTACGTCGTGCCCCCGGAGCGAGAGGAATGGCGTTGTAGACATACAGGTCACTGACACACACACACACCAGCCGATTAGACATACTAGTATATGTGTTTGGTGCTGGGATGTCGTTAAATAGCCATTCATTCGTTTATTCCCACCGAATAGAAGCAACGCATTTTCTATATAATAGACAGGGTAGCACACACCGTGACATTTGTCTGCCGTTTGTAAAATATCGGGAGAGATCTTAAACGGGGATAAACCACGATAAACCAGTCGATAAAACGCCAACAACAGATATTGTTCAAAACAGACACAACGTTTTTGCTCTTGGTAATAGCGTTTTTGGAATGTGGAAAATAATTGGTTTATTATCTAATCATCGTTCTGATAATGCCATCAGACGTCATCGGTGATCTGAGTCATGGACGACGTTACATAAGACTAGCGGATAAATAGCTTCTACGACTCCCCAATCAATTACTGCTAATGCAAATGATAATCACACGATAACCTTCATTGTAGCGCGGACGTACTTATTGTTATAGACACTGTATTTGTGACAATAGTCAAACAAACACTCTCAGATCACTTTTAACACAATTGTTATAGACACTGTATTTGTGAAAATAGTCAAACAAACACTCTCAGATCACTTTTAACACAATTGTTATAGACACTGTATTTGTGACAATAGTCAAACAAACACTCTCAGATCACTTTTAACACAATTGTTATAAACACTGTATTTGTGACAATAGTCAAACAAAGACTCTCAGATCACTTTTAACACAATTGGCAAAGTGACATTTCAAAATCCAATACAGGATTAACTTACAGACTATTTAAAGAGAACTTAGTGTCTGCAACATATCTCAATATACTTGATAAAACTATGTGTAACACATTTCCTAGATTCCGTATAGCTAACCACTTTTTACCTATCGAAACTAGAAGATGGACCAATATTTTATATGGAAAGAGAAAATGTATCTATTGCACTATTTGTATCACATATTTCTTTGATCAAAATACATCAAACTCAAAAAGAAGGAATTATGTATTTTACAAATACATCGCTCAAAGTATATTGAGAGAGAAGTGCATTTAAACAAAAAAATATTTAAAAAAAAATTTGTTTGCTTGGTTGAGCAAATATTATCCTCTTTTTCCCCCACTTTCTTTGTACTTCCGCCTCAATCGTTATACTGGTTCCATTTGTTCCGTTATTCTCATTCAAAAGACAAGAACAAAAGTGCATATGAAATCACTATTATATTTCAGTTTTTGCTTTGATCAGACAACAGGCGATTTATTGTACATGACCTTGACATTATTATGCGATAACAAATAATACTAGTGGTTAATAAAATAGTTTAAAAATGTCTGTTTTTATTGCACCATTTGTTTTCTTCATTTTTTAAAATAATTTTATCATTTATGTGGTTGTTTTGTTTTTGTTTCAGTTCCTTATGTTACATTGGAACTTTTAAAAAGTGTGTGTATGTGTGTGTGTGTGTATGCGTGTGTGTATGCGTGTGTGTTTGTGTGTGTGTATGTGTGTGTATGTGTGTGTGTGCCTGTGTGTATGTGTGTGCCTGTGTGTGTTTGTGTGTGTGTGTGTGCCTGTGTGTATGCTTGTGTATGTATGTATGTGTGTGTATGTTTGTGTGTGTGCCTGTGTGTGTTTGTGTGTATGTGTGTGTGTATGTATGTATGTATGTGTGTGTGTGTTTGTGTGTGTGTGTGTGTGTGCATGTATGTGTGTGTATGTGTGTGCGTGTGTGCATGTATGTGTGTGTTTGTGTGTTTGTGTGTGTGTGTATGTGTTTGTTTGTGTGTATGTGTTTGTTTGTTTGTGTGTGTGTATGTGTTTGTGTGTTTGTGTGTATGTGTTTGTGTGTGTGTGTATGTGTGTGTGTATGTGTCTGTGTGTATGTGCGTGCGTGTGTGTGTGTGTGTGTCTGTGTGTGTTGATCATATACAATATTTTTTAATAAAATATACTAAAGTAGACAATGAACGTTTTCACTTCTTAATTTTACGTGTGTTAAAATCGACAAATTCAAATAAATATTCTTTCGTTTGGAAAGGGCAAAGTTAGTTTATTTTGTTTAACGACATCAATGTTAGAGCATATTGATTTTAGAGGAAACGGGTGCATGTGCAGGGGGAGGGTACTGGGAGTACTGGGAGTCAAAACCCTTACCTGCCCAAGCTAAAACAAATTGAAATATATTTTCTGGGGAAACATGGCCCCATATAAATTTTGTTCAACACAGTCTATAACCCCCAACCCCGCTGAAATCCTGGCACACGCGCCTTGGAAACCATTTCCTTTTCTTCTTTTTTTAGCAAGGGATCGTTTATATATACCATCCCACAGACAGGATACCACATACCATGGCATTTTATATACCAGTCATGGCGCACTGGCTGGAACGAGCCCGCCGATGGGGATCGATCCTAGACCGACTGCGCATTTCAAAAATATACCTTTTTTGATCTAAGTAATGAATAAAAATAACATATAGTCTTGAAAAATGTTGCATAAATGGAACACAACACCCTCTTCCTCTACCCCTAAAGCGTTACTTAATTAGTAACACCCCCTTACATGTAACGCGTATGCCAACCGCTAGCCACTGTCAAAATTTCAAGATAAATCCCCCACCGAACCCTGGAAAGATATTGTACTATACCTATATGGATATAAATATGTTTTTGAGATATGAGACGACCCCTCAATCAAGACAGTTAAATTTGTTCAAAATCACGCGAGAAGCTCAGCGCCTGCGCAAATCACGTAAAGTCCCAGTTGATCTAGATAATGTAGATAAGCGAGCATTACTAAACTGTAGCGATGTGGTGGACCTTTTATGTACCAAACAAAACTGAATCATCTATTCTGTATGCTTAAATGATAAACATTTAGCGATGTGGTGGACCTTTTATGTACCAAACCGAACTGGATCATCCATTCTATATGCTTAACTAATAAAGCTATAGCGATGTGGTGGACCTTTTATGTACCAAACCGAACTGGATCATCCATTCTATATGCTTAAATAATAAAACTATAGCGATGTGGTGGACCTTTTATGTACCAAACAGAACTAAATCATCCATTCTATAGGCTTAAATAATAAAACTATAGCGATGTGGTGGACCTTTCATGTACCAAACAGAACTGGATCATCCATTCTATATGCTTAAATAATAAAAATAGTGCAGGGACTGCAGCTTTAAACATTCATTTGTCCATTCCTTGTTTTGTCTCTGTTGACCAAATATGAAAACAGCAATATGTTAGACGGTAGTCCCCTAATGGCTGTGCTGTGGTGATGTTAACCGTTGATACATCATGTTAGACGGTAGTCCCCCTAATGGCTGTGCTGTGGTCATGTTAACCGTTGATACATTATGTTAGAAGGTAGTCCCCCTAATGGCTGTGCTGTGGTGATGTTAACCGTTCATACATCATGTTAGACGGTAGTCCCCCTAATGGCTGTGCTGTGGTGATGTTAACCGTTGATACATCATGTTAGACGGTAGTCCCCTAATGGCTGTGCTGTGGTCATGTTAACCGTTGATACATCATGTTAGACGGTAGTCCCCCTAATGGCTGTGCTGTGGTCATGTTAACCGTTGATACATCATGTTAGACGGTAGTCCTCCTAATGGCTGTGCTGTGGTGATGTTAACCGTTGATACATCATGTTAGACGGTAGTCCCCCTAATGGCTGTGCTGTGGTGATGTTAACCGTTGATACATCATGTTAGACGGTAGTCCCCTAATGGCTGTGCTGTGGTGATGTTAACCGTTGATACATCATGTTAGACGGTAGTCCCCCTAATGACTGTGCTGTGGTGATGTTAACCGTTGATACATCATGTTAGACGGTAGTCCCCCTAATGGCTTTGCTGTGGTGATGTTAACCGTTGATACATTATGTTTGTATATCCCAGAACTGCCGCAGGAAACGACCCAACTTCATTCAGTGGCGATATATGTCCTTCTTTATCACAAATATCGATGTTTGCCGGGAAAGCTGTTTTAATCTGTACCAGAGTTCTTCACCAACCGTATATAAGTAGACAAAGTGTGATAGTGAAATGTAGCGTGCTTATGCATCCTCTACGCAATAACTAACAAACTAATCAAGCACGAAAATGTGCCTTTGAAAGGTCTCTTGGGACACCTGTACTTTAGAGCGTTTTACAAAGACAAATACCGAAAAGCGTGGTAGGTTCCACATTTATCGCTCGGCTAAGTATTTGGTGGATTATTAGGATGCGCATATGATGTATGTTTATGCTTTAATGACTATCATTGTAACGTAGTTTGATTGTATATAGTTTGTTCCAGTCACAATCGCAAGTATAATGAATATTCATAACAACACACCGGTCATTCCATCAGCATTTCCGATAATTATAGTTCCGTTGCATTCATTACAACATAACGTCTTCCCATTGGTCCAGATGTAGCAACGGGAGTTTGTTCATTTCTCGATGAATGTAAAAATTACCTTTTCAGTGAACGTCATATCTGATGACGTCATTTTATATGGGCAAGTTGTCTTATTGAGCGTTATTGTTTACGGACCCAAACTAATTCAAAATAAAGTATGAAGTTTGAGTGATATTAGTAGCAAGTATGATTCAAATTCAACTAGAAGTATTGTCTTTTATTTCTTTTACGTTCATATGGGTGTATATATATATAAAACAAATCATGCACAAACTTATGTGAGAACGGCTTCGCCGATTCACGGATGATTTTGATGATGATGATAACTAGTTTAACGTGCCCACATACCACTAGGGTTTCGAACACGCCCATCCCGAGTCCGACCTCCGATAAGACCGGTGGCCTGACTCTGGATGGGGGGGGGGGGGGGGGGGGGGGGGTGTTGAAAATGGGCAGAATTTTGAAATCAGCAATTAATAAAAAAAAGTTAATAGAATAAATAAAAAATAAAATAAAAAAAGGTTAGGAGCCAAAAATAAAAAGAATTGACTGATCGGCCGAATATTTATATAACTTGGAGCATTTTAGAAGGACAGTCCAAAAATAAATAAGAGAAAGAAGTGTACTATTTATATACTATTTAATAATATCTAAAAAAAAAGAAGTAATTTTGACATAAAAGTTTGAACGGAGGTCTAAATATATACTACTCAAAAGAATTTAAGGGTCAGACGATATTTTCGACATTATTTTCTGAATGTCAATTATATTAGCTAGACCATAATGTCACGCATGGTACTGTTCCATTTTGACGAAAGTGGGTTTAAGCAACCCATAAATGAATTAAAATCGACTGTCATTGACACTGTCGACTAGTTCTAATGGCGAAAACATGCTTACATTTGCATGTAAATTAGGGCGAAAGCGAAAGGTCTGCTAAGTGCCCATAACTTGCTTTTTCACAAAGCGCTTCATTTGCACGCTTTGCACGTGTATTCCATGTTCCCAATGCTGAATTTCTGTATAATTGGAGCTTGCGTTCGTGTACGGTGCACACTCCAAATTCGACAATGGTACGACTTCAACTGACTATCGAAGATCGAGGAAGGGCTATTGCTTGGCTTCAGGATGGCAATACGCAAAGAAATGTTGCTCTGAGACTTGGTGTCAGTCAGAGTGTCGTTGGGCGACTGTAGCAACGGTACCAAGCAACGAATTCTGTTCGAAATCGTCCACGTTCGGGAAGTCCCCGAAGCACTTCAAATAGAGAGGACCGCTACATCACCAATATGGCTCTACGTCAACGCACAACCACTGCATGCCGATTGCGTGACAATCTGCGGACTGCGACTGGAACTCGAGTGTCTGATCAAACCATACGCAATCGTCTGAGAGCCAATAATCTACGCTGCCGTCGCCAGGCTGTTCGATCACCACTCCTACCACGTCACAGAACGGCCAGACGTCACTGGTGCACGCTTCATCTGCGGTGGCAACGTGTTCAGTGGGGTCGAGTGATGTTCACCGATGAGTCCAGGTTTAGTCTCCAGTTCATCGACGGTCGGGTTCGTGTCTACAGACGTCCTGGGGAGCGCTTCGCTGGCGTTAACGTTAGACAACGTCACCGGTTCGGTGGTGGCAGCATCATGGTGTGGGGCGGCATCTCTATCCACCACAGGACCCCCCTCTATGTGGTGGATGGCAATCTGAATGGAATCCGCTATCTGAATGAGATTATCCGGTCGTTGGTTCTCCCAGGCCTTCAGCAGATTGGCGGCGGGGCAGTTCTGCAGGATATTCGCCTGACTTGGCCCCAATAGAGCACGCCTGGGACGAATTAGGCAGGAGAGTTCGGGATAACCATGCCCCTCCGGTCAACCTTCATGATCTGGGTCAACTTCTTATGGCAGAGAGGCAGGCCATTCCCCAAGAGTTCTTCAGACGTCTGATCAACGGCATGAAACAATGATGTGTCGAGTGTATTCGCGCCAGGGGTGGATTCACACACTATTAAACGAATGTTCTAATGTGTAAAATCCATGTTTGACAACCTTCAACTTTGACAGCATGTCATGTGACTTTCGTGTATACAGTGACGTTTATTTGTGTTTTTTTGTAAATATGGAACAATAAATAAACATTTTGGTGTAGTTTACATCATCAATCTAATACACTCTGAAACTTATTTGGTTATACATGTTTGACCCTTAAATTCTTTTGAGTAGTATATATATTTAAAGTCCGATCTATATGTCCACGTGAGTGGCCTCGTTAAGGCCGTTAGGGTGCGGATTTTGTTTGTTCATACCCCGACGGACGTAAACGCAATAACAGACAATCCTCAAATACAAGTGACAGTCATATATTTTTCTCGATAATGCATAATTTAGGGAAATAAAAAAGTAGAATTTATTCTAACAATACAACCACGGAAATGCATGAAAAAATCTGGTGTGCATCCTGAAAATGAGTATCATTACAAACACTCGGGGCGGGGTGGAAATCTTATAAGCCTCGTTTACGATCACTTCCAACACAGTTGACTAATCAGAAGAACTACTATTCATTTCTAATCAAGCAATGGCAATTTTCGTCACATCCTTTGATGTCGACGGGAGTGCTAAAGGCGATTAAAAGCCTTTCTGCATTTAAGATAGATCATCATAGTCGAATATCTTTAAATGCAAATTCTAGCATTAAAACCTATAATATATCTAAATAAATAATATAAACAAACAACATGTCTTTATTAGATAAATGTATTAGTATAGTGATTGAGCACTTATTTTGTAAGGTAGCGAATTAGGGGTCCCCAATCCTAACATTACCAATGTGAAACCCCCCCCCCCCCCCCCCCAAAAAAAAAAAAAAAACTACCAAAAAGCCCCATTTGCTTACGGAGTTTTAAACCAAGTTCAATATGTCTCTTTTATTGCTACTTGCACGGTCTAGGTTATACATATGATTCTGCAGAAAAAACAAAACCACCCCCATCTAATAAGTTAGCCAGTGCTTTAACAATTATCACCAGACTGTCAATATTATTTTTACACGTTACACGTGTACTCCTTACATGTGCACATGGTAACCCAACCATACGAATACAAGTGAAGTGATAATAATATATCGGGACAAAATAATGAGCACTAGCTAACACTGTCTATGTATCATGGTCGCGAATGACTTAAACCACCCACTGTTTATTGAACTCGGCTGGTACTTACTGGTGACCACGGATGCCAGGTATCAGTGCACGGGTGGGTATAATGAACATTGTGTTTTCACGAGCTGTTGTGATTAACTGGCTATCAGCAGGTGAAGAATTCGTTGGCTTACCACCAAGAAAATAACTCCGGTTCCATTAGGCAGTGTGATGTGATGGCTGGGTTAACGCATACGACTTTAATGTTTGCGTATGTTTGTGTGAGTTTGTCACAAATGTGAGAGTGGTTCTATGCGTGAATATGTGTGCGGATATGTGTCTTTTTATTATTTTTATGTATACATTTTATGCACATGTGCAATATTGTGTTTGACGAATAAAAAGAGAAAAAAAAAAGAGAGAGAAAAAAAGACATAGGACTTAAGGCTGGTACGCTCTAGGTTCGCATCCCGGTAACGACTCCCACCCACAATGAGTTTAACGATTCGACGGGTAGGCGTAAGGCCACTACACCGACATCTCTCTCACTAACAATTAACCCACTTTATACAATCAGCGCAAGGGACAACGCTCCGTCAAAGAAGGGAGCCGAAAGATAAATTTCCTGCAATAAAACCATCTGTGTTTCTTTCACTCTTTATCCGTCTCTCTCTCTCTCTCTCTCTCTCTCTCTCTCTCTCTCTCTCTCTCCTCTCTAGCTCTCTCTCTCTCTCTCTCCGTGCTCTCTCCACTGTCCGTTGTGTAGTCTCAACTCTCTCCTCTCTCTCTCTCTCTCTCTCTCTCTCTCTCTCTCTCTCTCTCTCTCTCTCTCTCTGTGTGGTGTGTGTGTGTGTGTGTGTGTGTGTGTCTAATATTCGATAACTCCCACTCCCTCTAAAATAGAAAATTGGCAACAAAGTATTTTTTCACAGATAATTTTGAATAACAAAAACATTATATAAAGCCTCGGTCACACTGTCAAGGATCGTCTGGCCGGATCCACGGAGGATGAAAACTTCACGAATGACCCCGGATAGTGGTCTATCCGCGGTCCCCTACGGATGCACTACGGTTTAACTACAGTTTTCGACGGATAAACCAAGGATTATTAAGGATAGGTGTTAGTTAACAACGAGGAGCGCTACGGGTCGCTACGAGTCACTACGGATCGCTAAGGATCGGTACGGTTTAGTACGGACCACAACGGATTGTCACGAATGATGCCGGATCGTATCTGTGGCTAACCCGGCGTCCTGATCCTTGACAGTGTGACCGGGGCTTGAGGCCGGAGATTACTACGATTAAGTACGGATAAGTACGGTTTAAGTGCGGTTTATTACATATTAGAACGGATTATTACATTCTCCTACGGATCATTAGGGATGTACTACGGTTGTTCGATCCGTGATGAATTTTTGGACATGTTCAAAATTTTCACGAACATACAAGTACTACTACTATTGATCAGGGATTTAATACGGACAGCTACGGATCTCTACGGACCACAACGGATTGTCACGAATGATGCGGGATCGTATCCGTGGTTAACCCGATGTCCTGATCCTTGACAGTGTGACCGGAGCTTAAACAAACCGCCTACTAACCTAATCGACTGCATCAATAAACGGTGATATAATTGATATTTTTAACGCGTTTCTTACGACACACATTTTTGTCACCTGGTAACCATATTGGCTATCGATATTCATGAGAACAATGCGTGGTAATCACATTCAAGTGTTTGTTTTCGTCATTATTACACATTAATGTTATCAGTGCAAACGTTTAACCCAATTTCCAAAACAAATTTTGCAAACAGTGTCAGGTTATTGAAACGAGTGATAACTTACGCATTAAATTATATACTTTGTCTACTCCCGTCATGGGTCTGTCCGTCCGTCCGTTCACTCGGTCACCCACAGTGGACACGAGAGGCTAGCGGGTATAGCTTACCAGACAACGTTTTTCAATAACGAGCAGCAAACCTTTGTTTATAAAACACCAGTAGCCACGACTGAACTGTTTAACAATATAGGTCCAGTCAGGCGAGAGGTGCATTACGGCCCGTCACATTTCCCAGACCATTTCTTTAAAACAGTGAGGTTGACTTTGAAATGTGTTAAAATCCAATTACGATTTTCAAAACTTACATGCTTTTCATCTCCACAAGTAGCTTGAGACATCATCCTCAGGAGTGTCGCGGGTTCGCATCCCGGTACCAGTTTTAACGCAGATATAGTTTTAACGTCTATGGCGACTCTGTCTCACTCGCCACTATCGATCACCATTAACCCCTGCCCTAGTTAGTTATAATTTGCGTTTGATTAACGACACCATCAGGCCATTTTTATAGGGTGGCAGACTGATTTTGGCCATAATTAAACAAAAGTGCCCGAATTTGTATTACAACGTTTAGTCATATTAGTATTACTGCTAAAACAGCTATATAGGGTTGCCAACAAATAGCCACGCATTTTTACATGGATTACAACAAATGTTGTGGATAGAATAATGACAATACATGGTGAAAAGTGTTCAGGGAAGCTCATTTTGCTCCAATTTTTCTATTGTTTTTGCCCGCATTTGAGGATTTTCACCAGGACTGCCCTCTGTCTCGTACGCTTATGCCACCAGAACTCATCGATTAATCAATCATCGGCTATTGGATTGCAAACATTTGTTAATTGTGATAAACAGGGCAGAATTTATGAATCCTGTTTTTGTTAAACGCAGGTGTTTAAGCATTGTAAATGTATGTAGTTACACGCGTGTAAGTCTAAAACAGGCTTTGTCAATTCGGTCCATAGTCGTCAGTGGAAACCCGAGACATTTCCCCAAGGGATCTTTAATATACACTTTCTCACAGAACCGAAAAACGCATACCACGTGTTTAATATACACTTTCTCGCAGAACAGAAAAACGCATACCACGTGTTTAATATGCACTTTCTCGCAGAACAGAAACACGCATACCACGTGTTTAATATGCACTTTCTCGCAGAACAGAAAAACGCATACCACGTGTTTAATATACACTTTTTCGCAGAACAGAAAAACGCATACCACGTGTTTAATACACACTTTCTCGCAGAACAGAAAAACGCATACCACGTGTTTAATATACACTTTCTCGCAGAACAGAAAAACGCATACCACGTGTTTAATATACACTTTCTCGCAGAACAGAAAAAGACATACCACGTGTTTAATATACACTTTCTCGCAGAACAGATAAAACGCATACCGCGTGTTTAATATACACTTTCTCGCAGAACAGAAAAACGCATACCACGTGTTTAATATACCCTTTCTCGCAGAACAGAAAAACGCATACCACGTGTTTAATACACACTTTCTCGCAGAACAGAAAAACGCATACCACGTGTTTAATACACACTTTCTCGCAGAACAGAAAAACGCATACCACGTGTTTAATACACACTTTCTCGCAGAACAGAAAAACGCATACCACGTGTTTAATACGCACTTTCTCGCAGAACAGAAAAACGCATACCACGTGTTTAATACGCACTTTCTCGCAGAACAGAAAAACGCATACCACGTGTTTAATATACACTTTCTCGCAGAACAGAAAAACGCATACCACGTGTTTAATACACACTTTCTCGCAGAACAGAAAAACGCATACCACGTGTTTAATACACACTTTCTCGCAGAACAGAAAACGCAGAACAGAAAAACGCATACCACGTGTTTAATATACACTTTCTCGCAGAACAGATAAAACGCATACCACGTGTTTAATATACCCTTTCTCGCAGAACAGAAAAACGCATACCACGTGTTTAATATACACTTTCTCGCAGAACAGATAAAACGCATACCACGTGTTTAATATACCCTTTCTCGCAGAACAGAAAAACGCATACCACGTGTTTAATATACCCTTTCTCGCAGAACAGAAAAACGCATACCACGGTCATACCTCAGTCGACTCATTCTCTAATTGTGTTTTCACTGTCCCAACCAGTCCCCCGCGATTGGTATATCAAATACCGTGGTATGTGCTGTCCTGTCTGTGGTAAAGTGCATATGAGAGATCTCTTGGGATTCGATACTATGACTCGAGTACGTCAGGCGAGCTGCAGCTCTACAGCCCAGGACATATTTGTTGAAAGATCACAGCATTGTGTTAATAATGTGGTCTGGTCATGTAAAAGTTTATTTATCTACTTTCATAATTTATTTTCTGACTGATCTGTGAATCATATGAAGGAATTTCTTACAAATGATGAGTTCCTTTATATGTATTAATTTATGTGGATTAGTAATTTGGATAAAAACACATAAATATATTCATACAGAACTCGTACTTCAGCCTACCAAACGCCAACACAGGCACGACTAGGCCTAATTGAGTCTCGTAGCAAACAGGAAGGAAACGATCGCGTTCGGTTGTACGAGAAACTGACGTGCCGGAATCAGTTCCGATTGTCTGTAACTGTAATAGAACTAAGCTGCTCATTATACGTGACCTGGCATTTCACTGGGAGATCGGAAGGTATTTGGCCTGGATTTCGAGGGCGACCTGGTTTCCGCATACACACTATAAGTAGCATACAATAATAATAAGAAAGAGTTAGGGAAGCCAATCACGTATTTAAGAGAAGGCCCTTGACTCATCTTTGGGGCGGGTCGTAGCTCAGTGGTAAAGCGTTCGCTTGATGCGCGGTCGGTCTAGGATCGATCCCCGTCGGTGGCCCCATTGGGCTATTTCTCGTTCCAACCAGAGCTCCACAACTGGTGTAACAAAGGCCGTGGTATATACTATCCTGTCTGTGGGATGGTGCATATAAAAGATCCCTTCCTGCTAATCGAAAAGAGTAGCCCATGAAGTGGCGACAGTGGGTTTCCTCTCTCAATATATGTATGATCTTTAATCATATGTCTGACGCCATATAACCGTAAATAAAATGTGTTGAGAGCGTCGTTAAATAAAACATTTCTTTCTTTCTTTAACTCATCTAAAGCAATACTCCCCCGAAGAATACAACAGAGTTTGTCAAAGTTTGTTTTGTTTAACAACACCACTAGAGCACATTGATTTATTAATCATTGATTATTAGATGTCAAACATTTGGTAATTTTCATATAGTCTTGGAGAGGAAACCCACTGCGTTTTTCCATCAGTATCAAGGGATATTGTATATGCACCATCCCACAGACAGGATAGCACATAACACGGTCTTTGATATACCAGTCGTAGTGCATTTGCTGGAACGAGAAATAGCCCGCTGGGTTCACCGACGGGGATCGATCCTAGACCGACCGCGCATGAGGCGAGCGATTTACCATTGGGCTACGTCCCGCCCAAGAATACAACATCCCTAACAATATGTTTTGGCACAATAATTATCAACTGACTTGATCGGATATGTTAGAATATGTGGCTAAAACTGCTACTTGGAACCCTGTATATAAATACCACATCCCTAACAATATGTTTTGGCACTATAATTCTCAATTGACTGTGCCCTTGATCGGATATGTTAGAATATGTGGCTAAAACTGCTACTTGGAACCCTGTATATAAATACCACAAACATGTTGCTCTTAAAATTAACTCAAGACCATTGATGTTAAAGAGTATATCTGGAAAGTGTTTAATAATGACGCTATTTTCTCGCTTGATACATGTTCCAAATAACCCACCTCAAACATAAGAACTTGTTCTGTCTCCCGAGAGAGAGAGAGAGAGAGAGAGAGAGAGAGAGAGAGAGAGAGAGAGAGAGAGAGAGAGAGAGAGAGAGAGAGAGAAATTCATGAGTGCATGTCATGACAGCTTTCTAAATATCCACAAATACTCTGTCTTGCACAGGTTTACTCTAGCCAATTCAGTAATAAAAGTGGCATCCCTCTTACAAACATGAGTAGAAAATGAAGTACCGGATAGGTAGCAATCCTCTTAGAGACGGAGTAGAAAAGTACCGGATGGGTAGCAATCCTCTTAGAGACGGAGTAGAAAAGTACCGGATGGGTAGCAATCCTCTTAGAGACGGAGTAGAAAAGTACCGCATGGGTGGCAATCCTCCTACAGACGGAGTAGAAAAGAAGTACCGTTCTGGCAGTGCGTGTCAAAGCGTTCAAAACATCATTTGGAATCTATCTTGTAAATAGATACGATTTATAATACGTTATTTGTTTTGACACCACTAGAAGATCACATTGATTAATTAATTATCAGCTATTGGATGTCAAACATTTGGCAATTCTGACACGTAGTCACCAAAGGAAACCCGCTACACTTTTCCTAATGCAGCAAGTGATCTTTTATACGTACTTTCCCACAGACAGGAAAACACATACTACGGCCTGTGACCAGTTGTGGTGCACTGGTGGATTATTGTTCAGATGCAAAACAGTTTCAACTCGCTTGGACACCATACCAAAACACTATTTACTAATGCAAAATACAAAAAAACCCTAAATGTGTATGTTATCATTGTTAATTGTGACTGCAGATCGCTGTCGCTCAGACACCCAGTAGCCGATGTATTTTACGTGCTGGGGTATCGTTAAACATCTATTCTATTCTGTTACTGTGGAAGAACTTCATACATCATGATGTTGTTGTCGTTGTTGTTTCGTGTGGGTTTTAAAAAAAAAAAAATTGTAACAAGGAAGGAAATATTTTATTTAACGACGCATTCAACACATTTCATTTACGGTTATATGGCGTCGGACATATGGTTAAGGACCACACATATACTGAAGGAGAAAACCCGCTGTCGCCACCTCATGGGCTACTCTTTTCGATTAGCAGCAACGGACCTTGTATATGCACCATCCCATAGACAAGATAGCAAATACCACTGCCTTTGATGTACCAGTCGTGGTGCACTGGCTGGAGCGAGAATATTTGTAACAATGACAAAAACTAGTGAAACAGCAGTGTTTTATACAATGCGCAAGTAAACCCTTGTACAATCGTGTAAAGTACACCATTTGCGATGATAGATGATGCAGGACATGCGACAGTGAAGGTCGTATTGAAACTAATCTCCAATTTGCAGTCAATTTTACCCGGGACTTTGCCGATGGCAAGTCTACAAACTCTGCTATGATGTCTCTACTACTGACAGTAGTAATGTGTTGTATATACAAAAATATGGCAATAGCAAACTAATCATGATAATTTGACATCTATAAATATAATATTTTTGTACGTCAGTACGTGCATGCTTATATGTACGGGGAGAGGGGGAGAGAGAGAAACACAAAGCGAGAGAGAGACACAAAGAGAGAGAGAGAGAGAGAGAGAGAGAGAGAGAGAGAGAGAGAGAGAGAGAGAGAGAGAGAGAGAGAGAGAGAGAGAGAGAGAGAGAGAGAGAGCGATTGGAAGACAGACAGACAGACAGACAGAAAGAAAGAACGAGTAAAAAAAAATGGATAGTAATAGAGAAGTATACAGAAACAGATAAAAGGGAAAAAGACAGATTGAATAGATGAATGAATGAATGAATGAATGAATGTTTAATGGCACCCCAGCACAACAATACAGATCGGCTATTGAGTATCAAACAAAGGAAAGTACATCAATATGACAAGAGAAAGACAGAAATATAAAGAAGATCGAGGAAAGACAGACAAAAGGTAGTGAAAGACAGACAGGCAGAAATTATAAAGTTGCAAATGTTAATATATATATATATATATATATATATATATATATATATATATATATATATATATATATATATATATTCCTTACAAATATTAAGAATAACAACAATCTAATATGTAAAAACAAACCCCAACAACATAATGCATAAAATGCGGCAGCCAGTTAAATGGGCCGTCTTAAACCGGTTACGGATCGCCAAGGTACCAGACGGTGCAGATAATGTGAATAAATATAATATTAGCCGCGACTAATGATCGTTGTCACCTTGCGTTTATATTTGTGGAGGCATTATTAATACGATTACACGTCTAGGCGTGCATGGAATATAGATAATGAACAAGATGGTTACACTTCGTGTCTGCGAGTATATTTAATTAAAGTTCAAGCACGCTGTCTCAACATTTCTAATGTATAATCCTCATAATGGAGTTGTCAAATTGTCAGCCACTATCTATGTGTGATGAACCTATGTCCTGGGAAGATTGGCGAAATA
Source organism: Gigantopelta aegis (assembly GCF_016097555.1). NCBI lineage: Eukaryota > Metazoa > Mollusca > Gastropoda > Neomphalida > Peltospiridae > Gigantopelta > Gigantopelta aegis. Next base: position 6,753,438 of record NC_054701.1, read on the forward strand.
TCTAAAACATGTTAACGTCATTGTATCGTATTTGGCTATAATCGAAGACACATATTCAAAACGTTTGTTTTATATGTGACACCAGTAGACCACATTGATTTACTGACCGTCGGCGAGTGGGTGTCAAACATTGGATCATTGTGATACGTAGTCTTCAGAAGAAACCCGTTACAGTTTTCCATAAGCACCCAGGGATCTTTTATCTGAATTTCCCCACAGGCAGGACAGCACATATTACAACGTTTGATTTATCGTTCACGGGTCATTAGTTATGACGGGGGTACTGTCTGAGATGGGTCCACCGCGTGGAGTCGATCCTCGACCTAAGCACCCCATGCGTGCGCTCTACTAACTTGGATAAATACCGCCCATAATGAAATCAAGTGTAGCTAAGTATGTGGCGTTGTGAGTTTTTTTCAGTAGTATGTCACCCGTCATATAATAAAAAAGTAGCCAGAACATCCACAGGTGTAATTAGAGTTAATCATGCCAGGAACGTACCATGTGTCCGCATAAAACTCAACGGTCATATAATAAAAAGTAGCATGGAACATCCACAGGTGTAATTAGAGTTAATCATGCCAGGAACGTACCATGTGTCCGCATAAAACTCAACGGTCATATAATAAAAAGTAGCCAGAACATCCACAGGTGTAATTAGAGTTAATCATGCCAGGAACGTACCATGTGTCGGCTTAAAACTCAACGGTTAAAAAGTAAGTTCTTACAGGCGCAGGTTTAGGATTTTACCAGGAGTGGGTTTACATGCAACTACTTAAATTGAAGTTGTATATTATATATTGTATATTAGTGGTTGATTAATATTAAAATAAGTTGGAAAATCTTCCTTTTTTTTTCCTTTTGAGCAGGGGTTCCAGAACCCCCTGTCCCCCGCCCCTGCATTCGCGCCTGCCTTGCCTAGGTTGTTTATCATCCTTGAGTAAAATTAATGGAAACTCTCATTGCCGATTATGACGCCGCCAGCGAGTTAATATCATCGGGCCTAGATTATTGGTTTTGTCACACATCTCGCGAACGGTGATATACTGGCGTCCTAACTGGAATCCACACATAAACTGCATCCAGGAAACAGCAGGTTCACCAATACGAAAGGCCGTGGTATGTGCTGGCATGTATGAGATAACGTGTACAAGAAACTTACTGATGTCTGGCGTCTACTGGCTTCCTCTTTGACAATGGTCACATGGAAACTAGACTCCAGGAAACCCTTCAGACTAACTGCAGATATCTGTATAAACAAGATGCTATGAAAGATCAAGTTTGTTTTATTGGAAAAGACCACTAGAGCACATCGATTAATTAATCATCGTCTAATGGATGTCAAACATTTGATAATTCTGACATTTGGACTTCAGAGGAAACGAGATACATATTTCCGTTAACAGGAATATATATTTTCACGTCCTTTTCCGCAAAACTGTTTCCAGTCCCAACCAGTGCTGCACGACTGGTACATCAAAGGCAATGGTATGTGTTGTCTTATCTGTGAAAAAGTACATAATATATGCCTTGCTGTTTGCTGTAGCGGATTTCATCTAAAGAATATATATCAGAATTAACAAAACTTTGACATCCAATAGCACATGATTATGTAATCAATGTGCTCTAGTGGTGTCGTTAAACAAAACAGTACACCGTGCACGAGTCGAGTGGATAAAATAAAAAGAGAATATTAAAACATCATCACTTATATTCCTGGCAAGTAAGAAAACAGCCACGACAAAAATATATGCCGTGAAAAAGTATCCACGGCATTTTCCACGGCAGTTTTGCAGTTAATTTAAATAAGAGTACAGGAGTTAAATATAAAATTGAAAACTCCACGGCGAAATAAATGTCGTGGGGAATTCAATTCAGTTCTAGCCAGCACATCACAACTGGTATATCAAAGGCCGTGATATGTGTTAGCCTGTATGTGGAATGGTGCATATAAAATATCCCTTGCAACTAATGAACAAAATGTAGCGGGTTTCCTCCCCAAAACTATATGTAAAAATTACCAAATGTTTGACATCCAATAGCCGAATATTAATACATCAATGTGCTATAGTGCTGTGATTAAACAAAACAAACTAACGTTTCAGCCCACCCCCAACCCCAAAACACATTTTCTTTTTAACTTATTGTCGTGCTTATATTCAATTAAGGTTCAAGCACGCTGTCCTGGTCAAACACCTCAGCTATCTGAGCTGTGTATCTAGGACAGAGGATTAGCGGTTATTTGTTAGTGGTTAGTGAGAGAGAAGCCGGTGTAGTGTCTTTTACACCTACCCACTATGTCGTAAAACTCACTCTGGGTGAAGCTGATACCGGAGAGCTAACCCAGTACCTACCAGCCTTGTGTCCGATGGCTTAACCAATACACCAGCGAGGCTAGTCCGCAACAGCAGTGATCGTTGCGGCGCCGTTAACAAATTGGTAAGACGGATGATTACATGTACACGCAGCACTTGCCAGGCTGACACGTCCCAGACCTGGTGGTAAAAGGTGTATCCTGTCTACATGCTGTTGTTAATTAACTACAACATAAACACTCACGAAGACAAATCGTGTATGGCAAAGGAAATGCTGTATTTCTGAGTAGGTAGTCGGTGAAAGATCGCAGCACAGTACTGTGTTCTACAGTCCCAGATACATGTTTGCGACAATCCCCCCGTCCCCTAATTTTCTCTGTTACTGTGCTCAGAAGGCCGGGAATGCCATATTTGAACACCTGAAGTTTACCCCTAACAAAGTATGCCCATTCGGCCCTCAAATTTCCATTTCCCGGACCATCATACCGACCGTGCCTCATCAGTTTGAAACACACATTGCAGGTTATGACCTTACCGAAGGAAGGAATGTCTTATTTAACGACGCACCCAACATATTATATTTATTTACGGTTATATATAAGGTGTCGGGACACACAGATAATGAAAGAGAAAAGCCGCTGCAGTCAATACATGGGCTACTCTTTTATATTAGCAGCAAGATGTCGTTTACATGCACCACAACACAGACATGATAGTACATAGCTCGGCCTTTGTTACACCAGTTGTGGGGGACTGGCTGGCACTGTAATAATTAGCCCAATAGGCCAACTGATTGGGATAGATCCTAGATCGATGACACATAACAGGAGCGCCCTACCGCCTATGGAACACATATCGTAACTATAAGAAGCGAATGCCGTAGCTATACGGTAACAATATCGTAACTATACAGAGACAAGGTTGTAACTATACAGAGACAATGTCGTAACTACACAGAGACAAGGTTGTAACTATACAGAGACAATGTCGTAACTATACAGAGACAACGTTGTAACTATACAGAGACAATGTCGTAACTATATGGAAACAATGTCGTAACTATACAGAGACAATATCGTAACTATATGGAGACAATGTCGTAACTATACAGAGACAATGTCGTAACTATATGGAAACAATGTCGTAACTATACAGAGACAATGTCGTAACTATATGGAAACAATGTCGTAACAATACAGAGACAATGTCAGAACTATACCGTCACAATGTCGTAATTATACAGAGACAATGTCGTAACTATATGGAAACAATGTCGTAACTATACAGACAATGTTGTAACTATATGGAAACAATGTCGTCACTATACAATGACAATGTCGTAACTATACGGAGACAATGTCGTAACTATACAGAGACAATGTTGTAACTATATGGAAACAATGTCGTAACTATACGGAGAAAATGTCGTAACTATATGGAGACAATGTCGTAACTATATGGAGAAAATGTCGTAACTATACGGAGACAATGTCGTAACTATACAGAGACAATGTCGTATGGAGACAATGTCCTAACTATATGGAAACAATGTCGTAACTATACAGAGACAATGTCGTAACTATACCGTCACAATGTCGTAACTATACAGAGACAATGTCGTAACTATATGGAAACAATGTCGTAACTATACAGAGACAATGTCGTAACTATACAGAGACACTGTCGTAACTATATGGAAACAATGTCGTAACTATACAGAGACAATGTCGTAACTATACAGAGACACTGTCGTAACTATATGGAAACAATGTCGTAACTATACAGAGACAATGTCGTAACTATATGGAGACAATGTCGTAACTATATGGAAACAATGTCGTAACTATACAGAGACAATGTCGTAACTATACAGAGACACTGTCGTAACTATATGGAAACAATGTCGTAACTATACAGAGACAATTTCTTAACTATCCCGTCACAATGTCGTAACTATACAGAGACAATGTCGTAATTATATGGAGACAATGTCGTAACTATATAGAGACAATGTCGTATATATACAGAGAAAATGTCGTAACTATACGGATACAATGTCGTAACTATACAGAGACAATGTTGTAACTATATGGAAACAATGTCGTAACTATACAGAGACAATGTCATAACTATACGGAGACAATGACGTATATATACAGATAAAATGTCGTAACTATACGGATACAATGTCGTAACTATACAGAGACAATGTCGTAACTATACGGAGAGAATGACGTATCTATACAGAAACAATGTCGTAACTATACGGAGACAATGTCGTAACTATATGGAGACAATGTCGTAACTATACGGAGACAATGTCGTAACCATACAAAGACAATGTCGTAACTATGTGGAAACAATGTCGTAACTATACAGAGACAATGTCGTAACTATACAAAAACAATGTCGTAACTATATGGAAACAATGTCGTAACTATACAGAGACAATGTCGTAACTATACAGAGACAATGTCGTATATGGAAACAATGTCGTAACTATACAGAGACAATGTCGTAACTATACGAAGACAATGTCGTAACTATACAAAGACAATGTCGTAACTATACGGAGACAATGTCGTAACTATGTAGAGACAATGCCGTAGCTATACAGTTTCTTTGTCGTTACTGTAAGAAGGAAATATCGTAGCTAGGGTCTATACGAATTCAATGTCGTAGCTATGCAAATTCAATGTCATAGTTATATGGGGGACAATGTCGTGATTATGGAGACAATGCCGTAGCCATACGCATACTTTGTTGTAACTGTACGTAGAAAATGTCGTAATTATACGGATACAATGCCGTAGCTATACGAAGACAATGTCGTAGCTATATGGAAACAATGTCAAAACTATACGAAGACAATGTTGAAACTATACAAAAATAGTGTCATAGGTACATAAAAAGAGTGTCATATATATAACTATACGAAAAACAAAGAAAGAATAATGGTTGTTTAACGACACCTCGGCATAGGACTCAAACTTGACGGCGGTAATTGCCGTGGCAGCGATATTTAGGTCACGGACTTTACGGATGGCAATTTCTCGCTGACTAAATTGCTTTAGATGAGCGTTTTGCCTCCAGCAAGAAACCTTTCAAAATTGCCGCAGGTAAAGAATTCTTAAGTTCATTTTAAATAAGGCACATTTTAAGTAGGGATGTTTGATGACTAACGCTTGACTATCGTGACACTTGGTCTACAGTAAGAGAGACCCCGAATTTTGCCATTTAAGACGATCGATGTTTTCAGAACATTCCTTTATTCCTACTGAGGCAACCTTGAAAATAATTACCTTGCTAAAGTGATATAATAATATGACAGCAATGTAACTATCGGTCAGGTTGACATTTAAGTCGGTTGACGTTTTTAGAGCATTCTCTTTTTTACTACCAAGGAATCCTTGAACATAAATACCTTGCTAAAGTGGTATGATAATCTTCTTGTGAAGTTCAAGATGTAGTTTAATTATAGATAAACTAATAGAATGTTTATCGTCACATCAGCACTTTTTAAACTAAGGCTATTCCGTGAGAGATATATATATATACACACAAACAGATGCAGTGCTAGAGGGCAAAATAGCCTATACGTTATAATGAATTATCACTTATGGTTTGTCTCTTTCACTGATCTTACATTCCTTTTTTTCTAAACATATTTCATTTGCAAGACCTTCTACTTATGGATATCAAATTTTCGTGAATTCCCACCAGGTTGCAGGTATATTCCAGTTTTGTTAAAGGGTATGTAGCCATTAGAACCAACAATGGATTAATCAGATGGTGGGTGGGTGGATTGCGGGGGGGGGGGGGGGGGGGGGAAATCACTTTGGCGCCACACAGGCAATAAATTCTTCCTCAAAAACAGCAAAAAATATTGATATTCACTTTCACATAGACAGTGCAGTATCTACCACGACAGTCCGTGTACCAGTGTTAGACGCTGGTCGGGACACATATTAATAATTCGTGTCAATCAAGGCCAATCGACCTGGCAACCCATCGTACATCATCGAAGATTTTTCCAATGAATTAAATCCTACCACAAGAACACGAAAGACGAAACCCACTACTACCATCGAGGTTACTCTTACGAATGTCAGTAAAAGAGATATCTGGAATTCTGGTTTCCAGCAGACAAGACAGCACATGCCACTGCCAGACCATCTGCTCGACCATTTGACTTTCCATTACCAATAATATTAACATTTTGTTATAAAACTGACTGATTGATTAAAAACATATTTTATTGTACAACGAACAAAATAATCGGGCACAAGTTTGACCATTTACAAGGCCCTCTTCTATATATATACAATATAGGTGGCGACTATATTACATAACTGTATATTAAAAATACAGGGGACAATTAAGGCATTTGGCCTGGTATGCATATTCAACGATATATAATGCACATTATTGCATAATATCAACAAGTATAACCGTATAGTTAATTAATAAAACGGTTACATGTGACGGCTATTATATATAACGGGCGCAGCCATTTTGTACCATCCCAGTGAATACGCCCTCTGGCGAGCTGGTGGTTATGTAATACCTAACGTGTCACGTCAGGAATTAGTCTTCGAAATGAAGAAACAAAACATACATGATTATTGCGAATGCATCGCAGTGTTCTGTAATAATAGCCATCCCAGTAAGCCAGCAACAATTATATATTATATTTCAATACAAAATAAACCACCATTGTCAAAGTGTTGAAATAACTGCATTATGTTTTGTACATAAATTAATCCATGTACTTAAATAATACTCGGAGTGTTTTCTTGGTTAATTGGTCTTTTCTTTCCGTGGCCTGTACCTGTGGTTCCTGATTGGCAGGTGTATATTTAGACGGTCTCCAGACACTGTGTCTACACACCCTAAATAGACGTGCCTGTTTTATTAAGATCACAGGGTACTGTGTGATAACAACACGGATGTCCCTCAAATCGTAATGGACTTATCAGCATCTCTGCTTTATTACTGTAAGTAATTCTGTAAAACCCTTGATTAAGTAGCCTTTCCCATCTAAAATCACAAAACTGACCAATTACGTCGTCCCAAAGTCCCCTGCGTGTGCTGTAACCTCACCGTGGTGCAGGGGTGTAACATTCTCTTTGAGAACGGCCAATACAGCACAAACTGAAGTTTAGAGTAAAATTCGGTGTCCGTAAAATTCTGTGATATTTGTATTTGTATTTTTGCACAGTTCTTTACACTGTTTTTGTTCAAACCTTGAATTTTTATATTGATGTTGATCATCACTTTATTTATTTGCATTACCATAGTTTGACACCCAATAGCCGATGTATTTTTCGTGCTGGGGTGTCGTTAAACATTCATTCATTCATTCATTCATTCATTCATTCGTCCCAAAGAAAAGAAAAGTATCACTTGGGTATCGTGAGTGGTCGTTTTTGTTCGAACGTACCCTACCAATAGGTCTAATAATATGTATTTTTTCTTTGGATTTTTAAAAAAAGAAACATACTATAACTCCATTTCGTTATATTGATGTAAATTGAAATATACTCTTCAAAAAAAAGAAACGCAAAAGGGTACAAATGGGTTATAACTCCGATTTTATGTTTCCTACCGGTTCATGCTTTGTGAATATAAGGTCATTGCATGTCCCAAACACATCCCCACGGTTACATTCGATAAAACGCAGCTACTGTACAATAAAGTTCCAAAATGTGAATATTCGCAAAAACGCAGCCACGTGCAAACCATGTCACCACTGCACGTGCGTTGTCTGCACGTGCAACATGAACACCGACAGTATAAAAGTGCAGGGTGTTCGCTTGCCTGGCCTCTGTATCTGGCCGACAGTTGACAATCCAGGACATGCCACGTCTCAGTGAACCGCAGAGAAACAATGCCATCGGCCGACTAGACGCAGGCGAATCCAGAACGGCCGTTGCCAGGGCATTCCATGTGTCCCCAAGCACCATCTCCAGACTGTGGGACCGTTACCAGCAACATGGATCAACACGTGAACTCCCTAGATCCGGTCGACCACGGGTCACTACCCCCGGGCAGGACCGCTACATCCGGGTACGCCACCTTCGGGAACGATTGACTACTGCCACCTTCACAGCCGCAGCAATACCAGGTTTGCGCAGGATATCCGACCAGACCGTACGGAACCGCCTACGTGAGGTAGGAATTCGTGCCAGACGTCCAGTTCGAGGTGTCATCTTAACACCACAACACCGTCGACTCCGACTGCAGTGGTGCCAGATTCATCGACAATGGCCTCAACTGCGATGGAGACAGGTGTGGTTCAGTGACAAGTCCCGATTTCTGCTCCGACGTCATGATGGAAGATGTCGCGTGTATAGGCGTCGTGGTGAACGTTATGCGGCAAACTGCGTGCAGGAAGTGGACAGATTCGGCGGGGGTAGTGTCATGGTGTGGGCAGCCATCTCACACACTGGCAGAACTGACCTGGTCCACGTGCAGGGCAACCTGAATGCACAGGGCTACATTGACCAGATCCTCCGGCCACACATCGTTCCAGTTATGGCCAACGCCAACGCAGTGTTCCAACATGACAACGCCAGGCCTCACACAGCACGTCTCACAACGGCTTTCCTACAGAACAACAACATTAATGTCCTTCCTTGGCCATCGATATCGCCGGATTTGAACCCAATTGAGCATCTATGGGACGAGTTGGACCGACGCCTCCGACAGCGACAACCACAGCCCCAGACCCTGCCCGAGCTGGCAGCAGCCTTGCAGGCCGAGTGGGCCACCATCCCCCGGGACGTCATCCGTACTCTGGTTGCTTCAATGGGCAGGCGGTGCCAGGCAGTTGTCAACACACGCGGAGGCCACACCCGGTATTGACTCCAGATGACCTTGACCTTGGTGGTGTGTCCTATCACTTACTCACAATGGACTAGAGTGAATTGTGAACAATCCTGCAACATTTGGTAATTATCGGACTCACCATTCAATAATTAAATCAATTCTCCAAATGTTACGACAATGTGGTTTTGCGTTTCTTCTTTTGAAGAGTATATATTTAGTTAAATAATTTATTATACTATCAAGTCATTTATGTTGTTTTACAAGTCAGGTTGATGAAAGCGACGGGCCTTGTCGTAAATTAGAGCGTTTGTTTACACTGTGTTTGAGTTGACCCTACCTTTAAACAATCAAAGATAACTAGAGGAAGGAAATATATTACATACACAAGAATATGAGAAAAAAAAGACGACAGAATTAGTGATAAAACTGATATAAGTACACATGTAAAACGCGTGGCACGTCACGTTTAATATACTTGCAACAAAATAGTGCAACATGCCATTTAAAATGTTACAATATGGTCTCACTACACAGATGCCATCTGCCATTGAAACCCATGTTCAACTTCAAACGGGTTCTCATTAGCACTAACATACGGTATATAATCATTTATTTTCACTCCAAAATTGAGAACATAAATTTACGTGTCAGTGTTTTGCTATATGACCGCATCTGGCTGTAGTACTGGTCCGAACAGGTGGTTCATTAACCGATTCACTCCGGCTGTCTCTTGCACCGTACACCCATGTCCCAAAAGATCGCTGCATAATATTACAAAATAGCATGGGTAAAATACAGCCAGAAGGCTTACCATTAAACATATATATATTGTTTTAATTCTTCACTATTTCCTAGAAGTGAATATGTGAACCATAACATGTCACAATTAGGAACTATAGTGGACCGTGATGAATGAACTTTCACCCGGAAGTGATCTGTGTAGTGAGACCTAAGGTTTTTATTTGTACCCCTCATTTTATTTTATTTTTGTTGCAGAAATTGCACTTCTATTTTCTAACAGTACCAGTATGCTAAAGAAAAGTATATGAATATATTGGGAAAAGACAGGAAAATGTCACAAATAACCAATGTCACATGTTTCTACTGTTTTAACTCCGATATGATAGTGCACCTCAGAAAAGTTCTCTGATTTGGAACAACACTATCCAGAAAACGATCGACACTAAGGCACAGATCAGTGTATGACCACGAAGGCACCACACCACTGTTTAATACAGTCCGATTTAGAAAATAGTTATTATTATTATTTTTAAATAATATGAAATATTGAAATACCTTTTCGAATCTTTTTGATGATTACAAGTAATTTGACATCTTATCTGTAACATTTCAATACACCATTAGTTTGAGGTACTTACCATTTCAGTATTTAATGATATCACTTGTACAAACGATAAATACATGTATCTAATTTTACCCTTTTACCCTACTGGCAGAAACACTGCAAACCAACATCTATATTGTACAAACGATAAATACATGCATCTAATTTTACCCTGTTACCCTGCTGGCAGAAACACTGCAAACCAACATCTATATTGTACAAACGATAAATACATGTATCTAATTTTACCATTTTACCCTACTGGCAGAAACACTGCAAACCAACATCTATATTGTACAAACGATAAATACATGTATCTAATTTTACCATTTTACCCTACTGGCAGAAACACTGCAAACCAACATCTATATTGTAAACACGTCATCAGACGTTTCAGTGTTCGAAAGTAAAACACTAAGTTTCACGCACTTATACATCATAACATTTAATTTAATCTTGTAACAGATGTTACTCTCTAATTAAAAATATTAAGTATTTGTACTACTACTACTACTACTACTACTACTACTACTACTACTACCACCACCACCACCACCACCACCGCCGCCGCCGCCGCCGCCGCCACCACCACCACCACCACCACCACCACCACCACAGAAACTAGTACTACCCCACCATTACCTTTACAAATACTACTACCACTACTATACTACTACTACTACTACCACTACTATGGCTACTATACTACTACTACTACTACTACTACTACCACTACTATGGCTACTATACTACTACTACTACTACTACTACTACTACTACTACTACCACGTCAACTATTACTACCACCCCCATTACAACCACCACCTCTACTACTACTACTACTACTACTACTACTACTACCACTACTACTACTACTACCACTACTACTACTACCACATCAACTATTACTACTACCCCCATTACAACTACCACTACTATTACTACTACTACTACTACTACTACTACTACTACTACCACATCAAATATTACTACCACCCCTATTACAATCACCACCACTACTACTACCACTACTACTACTACTACTACTACTACCACATCAACTGTTACTACCACCCCCATTACAACCACCACTACTACTACTACTACTACCACATCAACTACTACTACCACCCCATTACAACTACTACTACTATTACTACTACTACTACTACTACTAACACTACTACCACATCAACTACTACTACCACATCAACTACTACTACCAACCCATTACACTACCACTACTACTACGTTTACTATGCTACTATCCGGGTTCGAACGTAAGGAATTTTGACACGTTTTTGCAATAGGCAAAACGCTCGCCTACTTCACGTCTGAGCCTTCCTACAGCCATTGTAAAGCAGTAACTTAGTAACATATAAACCACAACATTATCCATTCAACCGGGGGCAATATTTATTATACAGCGGCAAAAATATAATAATAATAACAAACTGCTATCAGTAAAATCCCTCATCTACGGCAATTGATATCGCTGCTACCTCAATTGCCACTGGCGCCGCCGTTAATTTGAGCAATGTACTACTAATATTACTTTTACTGCTGCTGCTACCACTACTACTACTACTACTATCACTACTAGTACCACTACTAGTACTACTACTACTACTTCTACGACTACTACCTCTACTACTACTACTGCTTCTACTACTACTACTACTTCTACTACTACTACCACTACTTCTGTTACTACTACTACTTCTACTACTCTTACTACTACTACTACTAGTAATAATAATAATAAGAAGAAGAAAGAACAAGAAAAAAACAAGAACCAGAGGAACAAAAAGAAAAAGGAGAAGAAGAAATAACACAACTTGATTATTTTATTACCCTCCACCCCATAGTAATTTTAAGCTAGGTACGGTCGTACTTAAACTGCATGTGTATTTGATTGTACTTACCTATGTTCATCATTATCAATAAAAGCGCTGTCGTGTTCGATATTGTCAATTTCCATTCCATGTTGCGAACAAAACTTCGTGGATTTCTAATACAGATCTCTTTGAATACCAGTACCAATCTAAGATGTTACAGTCGACGCATGCCTTAATTCCAACCTACGTTCAGAAAGCACCATTCTCATGTGCCTTGTAGGGCGCTGCAAAACAAGTTATCGGAAGACGCCCATTCTGCGGTGATGATTCCTACGTGGGTGAAAATTGATTCTTGACTAACTGCAAACGCGAAGAAGGTTTGGCATCGCGCCGTTTGGACACACCGAGGCTGTGACGTCAGATTGGTGACAGCCGAAGAAATAGAGTAATGTTATGACAGCGAGTTTTCAATCTTGTTTATTGGCAGAAGCCGATTTGTTCACGACTTGCACAGCTGGACGTGTCCCATGAAACTGTAGCACGTGTCTATTATGGCTTCCGTTAAATAAATAAATAAGCATTCAAATGAGGTCAGTCTTTTATCAGGATTTGTGTCTTTCTTCAAAGCTGCCGTCTCGCCTGGCCATCAGTTCACGTCGTCTACTAATGCAAAACACAAATAAAAAGTCGACAGATGCAACACCAAGAGCCGGGCGTTTTCTCCATCATCTGATACCATCTCGCGAGATACAAACCTCATCGCCAACTAAATAGGTCAGACACGTCATGATGTAAGAGCGGAGAAATGGCGAAAACCATTTTTGCATTTGGCCGCCATAAGTTACACGCTACAGCTGTGGATTAGTATCGACATGGTAAAATGTTAAATAATTATTCTAATAAATGAGTTATGTAACAATATATTTGACTGATCTTTGCTCAAATCTAGAACTTGTAGAGCCAACGTTTTGTGGTCGCAAATACATTAAAGAACTGTGCGATGTTTGAAACTACGCCATGGAGACGTCGCTTCTAGATAATATACTACGTACGCAGTTGACACTGTTTTAAAATGGAAAACGATCATATCTTTAAATTACTTTAAGCATACAAGACAACTAGCGAGATATCGTTAATTACGCAATTTCCGTAAGATACATTAACGGTTCAGCCACCCAGCGGTTTCTTATTAGATTTCCAATACAACTAAATTAACAGGAGTAAAACCATGGATATGAATTGAAAAACAAAGCACGTTTATCCTTGATATCCATTTCAAGTCTATAAACAGGCATTGTCCACATTTTTTTGGTATCATAATCACAAGTAACAAACGTTAACCGGCTTTGATTGTTACAGATATGCCAGGTTAAAACATCCGTTGGACTCTGTTAATTTCATTTGATTTTACTTATTCCACAACTGGTATATTAAACATAATTTATGTGTAAAATGCACATCACAGACATGTTGCGGCAAGAGGTTTCTTTTCATCACAAACGGCTGTGCATACACTTTGAGTCAAGGTGGCTCCAATGGCACGTCTGGGTATAATGTTGAGGTGGGCGACAAAACGATCTGTTGTACCTCAAAGTGTCACGTTGCCAACAAACTTCATTCAGCTGTCTTACTTTCAAACAGATGCCAAAATATCCATATCTCTTGTTGTGCTTATGTCCAATTAAGATTGAAGAACGCTGTTGTGTGAAGACACTTCACTGTCTGTCCGGGACAGTGGACCAATGGCTACTTGTTAAGGGCCGGTAAGAGAGTGTTGTACAATGTCTGTCCGGGACAGTGGACCAATGGCTACTTGTTAAGGGCCGGTAAGAGAGTGTTGTACAATGTCTGTCCGGGACAGTGGACCAATGGCTACTTGTTAAGGGCCGGTAAGAGAGTGTTGTACAATGTCTGTCCGGGACAGTGGACCAATGCCTACTTGTTAAGGGCCGGTAAGAGAGTGTTGTACAATGTCTGTCCGGGACAGTGGACCAATGGCTACTTGTTAAGGGCCAGTAAGAGAGTGTTGTACAATGTCTGTCCGGGACAGTGGACCAATGGCTACTTGTTAAGGACCGGTAAGAGAGTGTTGTACAATGTCTGTCCGGGACAGTGGGCCAATGGTTACTTGTTAGGGCCGGTAAGAGAGTGTTGTACAATGTTTGTCCGGGACAGTGGACCAATGGCTACTTGTTAAGGGCCGGTAAGAGAGTGTTGTACAATGTCTGTCCGGGACAGTGGACCAATGGCTACTTGTTAAGGGCCGGTAAGAGAGTGTTGTACTAGCCTTACACCTCCCCATTGATACATTAGTATTAGCAATGGTCCCATGATCGATTGTAATCGAAAATATATCGGTTTAACTCTAGCAATCTGATGATCGATTATACAAATCCATAATCGCTTGCGTAGAAACATGTTAACTATAATTGCTCCTCCAGTTCACTTTTTGGAATTAATGTAAATATGTTGACGTTGGGGTTTTCTTCAAAGAAGAAAGATATTAAAGTATTAAAAGTAAAATTAGCTATTTGTACAATCTAGATCGTGTTGAACACAACAATCGTTCTTATATTCATATAATTGTAATTGTGCAATCGAAAGTTGATCGGTTGGTACAATCCGATTATAACCAATGATCGATGATGATATTCTAACCGATTCCCAACGTCAATTAGAATTCACGCTAAGTAGAAACCAGTACCATGATACGAACCCGGAACCTCTCAGTCTTATGGTCGATTCGTCTACCACGACAATTCACTTGACTCTGTTGTGACAAACTCTTACATGAATTAGATTACAACTTCAATATAATTACAATGCCAATTCGTACAAACATGGTTTTTACAGTGATTCAGGAGAACATCACAGCTATATTTATTACATTGAACTCTGTCCGGTGCTAGTTTTGATTTAGTAAATTAGTCTGATAGTGGCAGTACTCTTTAAGGCGGAGCAAGAGGGTTGTGGTTTTGTTTAACGACATCACTAGAGCACATTGATTAATTAATCATCGGCTATTGGATGTCAAACATATGACCATTTTGACGTAGTCATACAGGAAACCCGCTACATTTGTCTATTAGTAGCACGGTATCTTTTATATGCACCATCCCACAGAAAGGATTTCTTCAGTAGCGTGTCCTATAGATTCGGCACAAGACAGAGATTCATGGAATTAACCACCATTTTGCCAAAATACCCACTAGACTCTGCATTGTGCACAGATACGGAGATACGGAAATACGGAGATTACGGATAACGGTTTCGTCGTTCAGATTTATTACTCTTTGAATGTCTCATTAGTCAGAACATGAACATTGTTTCCGATACTTGATCGACGTAGTAACCCGTTAGGACGCTGATACCGTTTATATCACAGCGACTGGTTAACGCCAACTAATGTGTGCACAAGTACTTCGATAGTGGATTCCATGATTTAGTAGTGAACGTGTTTATGGCAATGGATTGTGTTTGTAAAGCCACGGTAGTGTTGGCGTTTAGTCGGTCGCCAGTGCTAGCATGTATGGTCCAGTAGTTTATGTCCACGACGGTGTCTGGCGGTTTCCTCTTGGGTGTGTGTGTGTGGGGGGGGGGGGGGGGGGGGGGGTAACAGGGCGTAATGATGTATCTTGTGATCTTGGAATAACGATTGAATAGTATTGTAGAAAAGAATAGAACAAAGGAGACCCCCCGAAAAATCTCATCCAAAACAACAACAAAAAGAAAACAAAAAACAAACAACGAAAACAAACAATAAAACCATATCCCCTCCCCCAAAAAAACACACAAAAAAAAAAAAGAAGAAAAAAAAAAAGAAAAAAAAGAAGAAAGAAAACGAAGCACATGAAGAAACAAATCCACAATACTCCATGCACCTATCACAACAAGAATGATTTATTGTTTAACGACACCCCAGCACAAACGTGGTTCTTGCGCTTAACCTTTAAATGAATTCAATGTGGTGAGAACCAGTTATATAGTCATATAGTTATATCTGCGTTCAACGACGACGAACAACGCTAACATTTGCGGACGATTTGAGTGGTTCCCGACATGGTCATTGAGAGGCGCATACACGAAATCAGTATTTTAAAAACAAACATCTGCTTCTCTGGCTGACCCCGTCAGTGGGCCCATTGGGTTATCTCTCGTTCCAGCATCACGACTGGTATATCAAAGGCCGTGGTATGTACTATCCTGTCTGAGGGATGGTGCATATAAAAGATATCTTGCTACTAACGGAAAGTAATGTAGCATGTTTCGTAAGGCTATATGTCAAAATTACCAAATGTTTGACATCCAATAGCCGACGATTAATAAATCAATGTGCTCCAGTGGTGTTGATAAACTAACTTTATAAACATTTCACTGGCTGAAATATCCCGTGGTACTCGCTACAAAACCTGTATTGTGAAGTAAAAAACTAAAAAAAACTGTTCTACTGAATGCATCCCTTCTTGCTGTATTGACCCGTGATGTCGTATATTCTAGGCCTTCCACCTCCAGCCCTCCACCATTCCGGGTTGACTCCACTGATGCTGTTCACGTGTAGACCACGCCGACTCTTTACTGACGTCAGGATGAGATACAGCTGCTGTATTGTGAGACGGTATTAAAACGTAAAACATTAAACGGAAAGAAAAAAACAACAATTATCACTTGTCAGCGTTGAACTGCTCACGGCATGGTTGTAACACAGTATAGTACCATCAGTTCCTGTTTCTGGACAACGACCCAACTGCAGCCGTGCAAGCGTACTCGTTACTGTTAACCAGGAAGGTGTTTGTCTATGAGCGTGTTACCAGCACGTCAGTATACACCTGATTGTAGCTATTGTATATTGATTGTAGCTATTGTATATTGATTGTAGCTATTGTATATTGATTGCGGAACATTCAGTGTGAAAAAGTCTTTGTTTTTGTTTTACGGCACCACTACAACACATTGATTAATCAAGTAATCATCGGCTATTGGACATTACAATTTTGGAAATGTTGAATGGAAGTCATCAGAGAAAACTCGCTACATTTTTCCATTAGCAACAAAGGATCTTTTACATGCACTTTCCCACAGACAGGAAAGCACATACCACGGCCTTCTACTAGTTGTGGTGCACTTGTTGGAAGAAGAAAAACATTTAATAAGTTGAATGGATCCACCGAGGTGATTCGTTCCTGTGACACAAACACATCAGTCGAACGCTCAACTCACTGAACTATACCCTGCTCCAAGTAAAAACAAAAATGACTGCAAATCCATGTGGGGGTCTTTTTGTTTATGGCATTTTTGTTGTTGCTGTGGGGTTTTTTTGTGGGTTTTTTCCCTGTGTGAATATTTGAAGGCGCATGACATAGAATGTGACGTCACTGATTCAGTGCTAGGTTAGGCGATCTATCGGGACAATACCACAGTTCAATACGATGTCATCAGGCAAGGTTTCTCTTATATTACAATCGCAGCAGTTGAAAGAGATTGCTCCCAGCATTCCGGCATTTGCATCATGATATTATTTAAATAGAATTTGCTACGAACGTGCTCGGAGGTACAGTTGACCTGAATATGAACCATATGCGATTGTACGTTACAAGAGGTCACGATAGAGAGGGGGTGGGGGTGGGATGGGGGGGGGGGGGGGGGGGGGGGGGGTGGAGAATATACTATTATTTGGGTAACCTGTAAAACAAAACCTTGCGAATCATTTATTACATACAACATAATACTCAGAGGTCAAGTTAACAGTTTTATTTTATGCAGCACCTTGTTCGGACGGGAAACATGAAATCTTTGCTCAGTTACAGTAAAGATGATGATGATATTCGTGATGATATTGATGATAATGATTATCATCCTCAACATAATGATGTTGGTCACTGTTTTTTTCTTGACCTCACCGGCCTCGGTGGCGTCATGGTTAGGCCATCGGTCTACAGGCTGGTAGGTACTGGGTTCGGATCCCAGTCGAGGCATGGGATTTTTAATTCAGATACCGACTCCAAAACCCTGAGTGAGTGCTCCGCAAGGCTCAATGGGTAGGTGTAAACCACTTGCACCGACCAGTGATCCATAACTGGTTCAACAAAGGCCATGGTTTGTGCTATCCTGGCTGTGGGAAAGATCCCTTGCTGCATGTCGTAAAAGAGTAGCCTATGTGGCGACAGCGGGTTTCCTCTAAAAAACAGTGTCAGAATGACCGTATGTTTGACGTCCAATAGCCGATGATAAGATAAAAAATCAATGTGCTCTAGTGGCGTCGTTAAATAAAACAAACTTTACTTTTTCTTGACCTCAGATGCAGGTTTACATGTGTTAAACCAGATCTGGAGTGGCAGTCTTCTGATAGACGGCGTAATGTTGTACCGTTATATGGTGTATACTACCAAATCAAACCCCACAGACGACAATAGTAACATATGTTGCTAAAACTCCTACCAGCAGCGTATCAACTGACATAAACACCACGGATATAAATACTACCAACCGTCACTCTTAAAGTGAATCGGAAAAAAATGGGGTTAAGCTGCTCATTTCAGTGATAACTAATAGCGTCTATGTCTACCCTAGTTCCACACACAATTTGAGTCCGTGTTTTGCTGGTACACCATACATGTTTCAAGCACAAGGCTACTTGACACAGTGGCACTATATGAAATAAACTTGCATACATTTTTTGCCCAGATTAAACTAATTTGTTTTACAACCAACCCACTCACATTTATCACCAGTCACAGGACTTAACTTATCATGGTATTAACTTCTCTATCAAAAGTTGGGTGCACCTCGAACTTTGACCCAGCCGGAAGTTATTTGGTTTGGTACTACCTTATAGAGCCCGAATGGTTACATTTCCTATAAATGGTGGTTAAAGAGTACAATACCTTTATTCGTGTCCTCTTATACAAAATAGGTTTGTTATAAATTTGTTTTCACTGTTTATAAGACACACACAGGTCATATCGATTTCTTGTATAAAATGCGCACTTTCTTGTATTTTCATCATATCTTTATTTTTCTACCTTATAATTCAGTATAATGGTTAGATCAAGGGCTCTCCAAGCCTTTTATCGGGCTTGTTTTTCTGATCATGTTCAGAAGAATATAATTATATGCCCTGTGTTCAAGTAGTAAATGCACTTTATTGTGTAATATCATCCGCCATCATTTCCATAAACCTTATTAGTGTTTGTGGTTTGTCTGCTAAACGTAATTTGCAATATCGGTCGCCTTGACATTCATATACCTAATGGTGTAAACAGGACACCTGTCTTTATTATGTACTTTATTATCGCATATAAAACAGGTAGAAAACACCATCTGTTTTGTTTAACGACACCACTACAGTACATTTATTTATTAATCATCAACTCACAATTGCACGAGTCTCCCCTGGGTTGTCATGCCACGACCAGAAGCGGTCAAGCCCTTTGTAAGGGCCCTATGGGCAACCTAGGGAGACACCTCAGCATCATAGAGGTCTAATTAACGAGCAACTCTCGACTCACTAATATCAAAAATTATGTTAGCTCCAAAACTTTCTCTTTCGACCAACCGTTCAAAATTGCGCCCAAATCTGCTCATCAAAACTGCGCACTATTTTCTCTTTGGCATTTAACTGCTCCAACAAAATTCCATAGCACCATTACACCCCCCCCCCCCCCCCCCCGCCTGTGGGACTGCTGGTGCTCCCTTGAACGTCACAGCACCAAATAAGACGAGGCTGTTGAACGTCACAGCATCAAATAAGACGAGGTTGTTGAACGTCACAGCATCAAATAAGACGAGGCTGTTGAACGTCACAGCATCACATAAGACAAGGTTGTTGAACGTCACAGCATCAAATAAGACGAGGTTGTTGAACGTCACAGCATCACATAAGACGAGGTTGTTGAACGTCACAGCATCACATAAGACGAGGCTGTTGAACGTCACAGCATCAAATAAGACGAGGTTGTTGAACGTCACAGCATCAAATAAGACGAGGCTATTGAACGTCACAGCATCACATAAGACGAGACTGTTGAACGTCACAGCATCAAATAAGACGAGGTTGTTGAACGTCACAGCATCACATAAGACGAGGCTATTGAACGTCACAGCATCACATAAGACGAGACTGTTGAACGTCACAGCATCAAATAAGACGAGGTTGTTGAACGTCACAGCATCACATAAGACGAGGTTGTTGAACGTCATAATCCATACACCCAGAAAACAAAGTATAGCAATACTTGTCGCCAACCATAATAATACTTAATTATATTATTATCGGATGCATTTTTAAAAGTCGCTCACATCTTAAAAACGTTTGTTTAAAGTTGTTTTGGTTAACGACACCACTAGAGCACATTGATTTATTAATCATCGGCTATTGGATGTCAAACATTCGGCGATTTTGACATATAGAATTAGAGAGGAAACCTGCTACATTTTTCTATTAGTAGCAAGGAATCATTTATATGCACCATCCCACAGACAGAATATCACATACCACGGCCTTTGATATACCACTATTACCAGTCGTAGTGTACTGGCTGCAACGAGAAATAGCCCAATAGGTTCACCAACGGGGATCGATCCCAGACCAACCTCGCATCAAGCAGGAGCTTTACCACGTCTTAGACAGACAGCAAGAAAGTAAACTTGTTTATTTAAGTCTCATCTTTGTTGGTCGTATCGACATCCACTTTCTTCACTATGTTATTGATTTTCATCTCCTCTGATCAAACCGACTTTGTTATATTAAAAGAACTAAACGAGTTTGTATACTGATCTACTCACATTTAATAATTATGTATAATAAAACATCAAACAGTTTGAAATATAAAGCATTATATCAATAAACATACTTTAAAATCCCTTTGATATTTGTATCTTATTGGAAAATGTGTTTGGCGGTTGAAAGAAAGAACACTCAACACATTGTGTGGTTATATGGCGACAGACATGGTTAAGGACCGCACAGATATTGAGAGGAAACCTGCTGTTGCCACTTCGTGGGCTAATCTTTTCGATCAGCAGCAAGGGATCTTTTATATGCAACATCCCACAGATAGGGTAGTACATACCACGGCCTTTGATATATCAGTCGTGGTGTACTGGCTGGAACGAGGAATAGCCCAATGGGCCCATCGACGGGGATCGATCCCAGACCGACCGCGCATCGAGCGAGCGCTTTACCACTGGGCTAGGTCTCGCCCCTCGCGGTTGAAAGAAAACAAATAGTTATTACCTATAAGATTATTGTAGGCAAAAATCCATATTCAGCTACTGCAAATATTAGGCTATGACAAATATAATTACTGTAATTGTAATAATTAAAACATCTGTATATATGGCCGAGATTATATTAAAGTGTCTACAAAACATAATACAGAATATTGATGGGCGGATACCAATATTCCAGTCAGCATAAAACTATGTCCTGTTTACTTCCGTCTACAGCATGTGGATCCGTCCTTAACGTGCTAGATATGGAACGGCTGAATATTGATTCCAAATTGAATTCTTTGACTGATGCTGAATTTTATTCCGTGAGTTCCGTCAATATTGGCACTCATGCCGAATGCTGCGATTTAAATTACGCGATAAGCGAAATGAATGGTTTTGTTGTTTGTTTTGTTTTTGTAACGTCACTCCAGCGTATTTTAAAATACAGCTAGCACAATATAAAATCCTAGTGAAAGACAAGTAAACCAATGTCACCATGTACGTTATTCTGGCCCACTGGGACTGAATTAGCCAGTTTTTGCACAGGGCTAGACAGACCCGTCTCATCCTACGGCTAGACGGTTTCTTCGCACGCCGTTATGGGACTACTAAAAATATGTTAAGAATTGAAATTCTCAATTATTCTGAGTTATGGTTTTGTCTCAGATTCAGATCAGAGGGATTAATTATTGTTTGTGTTTGTACACTTAGGGACTATATTTATGGCGCGTGTTTTTAAACGAGTTTGTAGACGCAATGTTTACAGTGGGTTAAGAATGAAATATTACTTGTAGTTTACACATGTTTTGCTATTGCAATTAAGCGGGCAAGAACAAGAATCAACCACCTTTGTCAGGATTAGAGAAAACAATTTTAAGAGTAATTTATTTAGTCAGGTACGTTCCTTGTGTTTTGATATTGTGGCATATTTGTTTTATAGCTACGCAGACAAAATGGAAACACAAACACCCCCCCCCCCCACCAACTCCCCCAAAAACCACCAAAAACAACAACAAATAAACAAACAATAAAAACAGGAATACGAAAACTTTAAAAAGGTTTTTTTGTGAGGGCCCAGGTTTATCTATACCTCACAACGGTGATTGTTTCTTTTTCTTGCCCATTTAATTACAGTAACAAAACATTAATTTTCTAAGCTAAGGTCTGTTTATTGTAGAACGATTCGTATACATTTCACCTGCCAACTCATTTAATCATACGCGGAAAAATATAGCCCACCTTATGCAACGACATAAATATGTAATGTTCAACTTACCAATAAATATAAAGTTGAAAATATTAATTTGTTTAAATATTTTTAAAACAATGATACAACGTGAAATGGAAAACAGAATTTTGAAAACCATGAGTTATGACGTCAATCGTTGTAAAACATGAGTTATGACGTCACGCGTATGTAGAAATCGTCTAGCCCTCGGGTCGGACAGATTTATCTAGCCCTAGGGTCAGACAGATTTTTCTAGCACCATGCAAAAGCTGGATAAACCTGTCCAGTGGGCAAGAAAAGTAACGTAATCCGTGCCACTCGGTCACAACTTCCCGGGTGACTTTAACTTTAAAATATTAACAAATTGCTGCAAATTTCTCCTCACTTGCACAGTGTTCTAAATCTGTCGCATCCCCTTCCTCAGGCTCCCTCTTCTTATCGGTCAAACCTAAAAATAACAGCGTTAACTTCATTTCCCGGTGCATGTATACGTCTTTACACTAACCTGGCTTCTTATGTATATATCATATCTTTTTTTCTTTTTTCTTGTTTTTTCCTTCGTCCGACACTTCCACACCTCATGGCCAGCCAGCCAGACAGGCTCTATCTCTTCAATCGCGATATATATATGGTTAGCTGCAGGCAAAACAATAGTTTCAATGAGAGTGTTATGATTCATTTTAATGAGAGTTGCCTCCCCTATATGACCCCATCAAAGGAGGAGTCAGGATTGTCAAGAGTCACAGGTGGCGATAAGGCCACAGACCACAATTAATTTCGCTATATTTTTCTATATAGCCTTAGTGGCTATAACATGTTTATTAATATCAGCAGGTCCATGGATTTGTATATGCACCTTTGCCTGCCTAGGGGACACATACTCTGAAAAGGACAACCCCTCTTGTCCAGCTCTTTCTCCCAGCATATTGGTTTAAACAAACACATCCTCTAAACCTGGCCTGAGTACACCCATTTTACATAAAAAGCACTAATTTTGCATGGGCCGGAATTACCACAAATAAGTCTTCAATGTCAATAAGTTACACATGTTTACGAACTACATGCTCTCCCCTGTCACTTCAGTCAAATAGTTGTCACTTCATGAAATAATCACAGTCGAACAGCAGACTACTTGTGCGGACAAATTTCAAATGGGAAGATAACTGTAATCTGAGGCCATAAGTCCTGTTGTGGCCAGGTGGTATGTTGGACTACCTGTTAATAATTTAATCAATACATGTACTTAGCTTTATGTTTGTATTGTCAGCAATGCATAATCAATAGTGATGAGAAAAAGTTAAATCTTTCCGATAAACCTTATGACGACAATTGTGCCGAAAAATAACCTTTCAAACACGGACGATTTTGCTCAAATATAAAATTAATTTACAATATTATTTTAAAAAATCCAATGGGAAAGGTAATCACCTACTTCCACATCACAAATCAATGTTGCATTAATATAATTACACAGGTTTTTATGTTGCCGTTTTTGGACAAACAGAGACGTATTTGTTCTGTCGCAACGTTCGCATACAAAGAACGCTTATGTAGACATTTTTTGTGTGCAAATCCAATCTCATTCAATTAACATTAGTGCTAGAGAGTGATGGGTGTTTAACTCTCACGGTCAACGGAGACACTACACTAGTGCTAGAGAGTGGTGAGTGTTTAACTCTCACGGTCAACGGAGACACTACACTGGTGCTAGAGAGTGATGAGTGTTTAACTCTCACGGTCAACGGAGACACTACACTAGTGCTAGAGAGTGATGAGTGTTTAACTCTCACGGTCAACGGAGACACTACACTAGTGCTAGAGAGTGGTGGGTGTTTAACTCTCACGGTCAACGGAGACACTACACTGGTGCTAGAGAGTGGTGGGTGTTTAACTCTCACGGTCAACGGAGACACTACACTGGTGCTAGAGAGTGGTGAGTGTTTAACTCTCACGGTCAACGGAGACACTACACTAGTGCTAGAGAGTGGTGGGTGTTTAACTCTCACGGTCAACGGAGACACTACACTAGTGCTAGAGAGTGGTGGGTGTTTAACTCTCACGGTCAACGGAGACACTACACTAGTGCTAGAGAGTGGTGGGTGTTTAACTCTCACGGTCAACGGAGACACTACACTAGTGCTAGAGAGTGGTGGGTGTTTAACTCTCACGGTCAACGGAGACACTACACTAGTGCTAGAGAGTGGTGGGTGTTTAACTCTCACGGTCAACGGAGACACTACACTGGTGCTAGAGAGTGGTGGGTGTTTAACTCTCACGGTCAACGGAGACACTACACTGGTGCTAGAGAGTGATGAGTGTTTAACTCTCACGGTCAACGGAGACACTACACTAGTGCTAGAGAGTGGTGGGTGTTTAACTCTCACGGTCAACGGAGACACTACACTAGTGCTAGAGAGTGGTGGGTGTTTAACTCTCACGGTCAACGGAGACACTACACTGGTGCTAGAGAGTGGTGGGTGTTTAACTCTCACGGTCAACGGAGACACTACACTAGTGCTAGAGAGTGGTGGGTGTTTAACTCTCACGGTCAACGGAGACACTACACTAGTGCTAGAGTGTGGTGGGTGTTTAACTCTCACGGTCAACGGAGACACTACACTGGTGCTAGAGAGTGATGGGTGTTTAACTCTCACGGTCAACGGAGACACTACACTAGTGCTAGAGAGTGGTGGGTGTTTAACTCTCACGGTCAACGGAGACACTACACTAGTGCTAGAGAGTGATGGGTGAATAACAAAAGCATTGCTATTTTACTTTAGATTAATACATACATTTATAAAGCTATTTGTACATCAATGAAACTAATAGTTTCTTTATATTACTACATGTATTACGTTTGCACGTGTTTATATATATATATATATATATATATATATATATATATATATATATATATATATACACACACACACACACACACACACACGTGTTGTGTGTGTTTGTGTCCGTGTTTATGTCCGTGTCCGTGTGTGTGTGTGTTTGTGTGTGTATGTGTCTGTGTGTGTGTGTGTGTGTGTGTGTGTGTCTATCTGTGTGTGTGTCTGAGTATGAGAGAGAGAGAGAGAGAGAGAGAGAGAGAGAGAGAGAGAGAGAGAGAGAGAGAGAGAGAGAGAGAGAGGAGTGTGTATGTGTGTGGAGCGAGTGTGTGTGGTGTATGTGTGTGTGTGTGTGTGTGTGTGTGTGTGGAGTGTGAGTGTGTGAGGTATGTGAATGTGTTTTAAATGTGTGTGTGTGCGTGTGTGTATGAATGTGTGTGTCTGTTCGTGTGAGTGCATTTGTGTGATTGTATATTTATGTGTGTATGCGTGCGTGTGTATGTGTGTGCGTGTGTGTATGTTTGTGTAAACTCCAGATTGGACTATTACAAACATTGTGACAATCACTAACACATTGTAAACATATGTACTGATATACGTTAAGTTTAATCGCCAAAGGGGTTCTATTAGCGAAAAACATTTTACAATAGCAGGATACTAATTTAACGGTAAAAACAGCTGCAATAACTGAAACTATTTTAACTCTATCTAATAATAAAATCATTGGCTTTAATTGCCGACCTTATGTATAATTTGACAAACATTGATCTTGATACGTTCGAGACGGTAAACAGTAATAATGCAGACATATTGAACTGCGTCAATGACGGCGTCTTTGTGAGGCTTCCATTGTGTTTTTACACACCAGATATTTTAGTGGTGTCACCTTGTCTCAATAATAACATCACCGTGACCTATACCACAGTTATTTAATATATTGGAACGAGCCTCCGTGTGTGTTGTTCATCGCTTTCGTCCAGGAGTGGCTAGATCACCATCAGTGGCGGATCCAGAGGGTAGACGCGTGGCTCCTGTGACCACCACCCCAAACGCTTCTTTGGACATCTTTGCCTCACAACCCCTGAAGATTTAACTCCCGTTTGCAATTTCGCCTTATTTCTTTGATAAACTCAAATTGCTGTTTTAGATTGTTACATTTTAAAGCAAGCATATAATTATGATAATGTTTTCAGGTATATATGTTGTTCGATTTTTATAACATTTCGTATGTGATAAATTGTGTTGATAGTACACTGCTACGCTTTTTAAAATGTAATTCTTGCATTGGTTTGCGTTATTGGGTCTTTCATAATGTCATGTGGTCCTGCACAAAGCCAAACACCAATAGCCTAATCGCCCTATACAGTTCAGTATCAAAGGGGTGGCACCTTTGTGGTCCCGCCGATGGATAATATCTGGCAAATATTATAACATAATCCCTATTATTATATAACATTTAGTGAACTATCTTAAAATATCAGTGAAATAAAAGTGGTATCAATCGCTCAGTGACGATAGCACATTTTAGAGTGAAAATTTCATTATTTCACTCTAAAATGTGTTATTGTCACTGTAAGAAAGCCGGAACTATTTTGCTGCTGGCATTTTAAAAATAAAGGTAAATTGCCAAAAGTTATATAATGAATAGAAAATTTCATGTTTTTTGTCAAATTTGATTTATATCTCATCTCGTGAAGTTTGCAATCATATCACACTCGTCGCGCAAGAGATATAAATCATATCTCACTCGTCGCGCAAGAGATATAAATCATATTTGACAAAAAAACCCATGAAATATCCTCTGTTTACCCATAAGGTTAAAAATATCTTGGCTCATATCAAAATGTTACTTCTCACTAGAACGTCACGTGGGACATAACACTTTGACGTCATACGATGACGTCATCGATTGACAATACCGGCCTCGGTGGCGTTGTGGTTAGGCCATCGGTCTACAGGCTGGTAGGTACTGGGTTCGGATCCCAGTCGAGGCATGGGATTTTTAATCCAGATACCGACTCCAAACCCTGAGTGAGTGCACCGCAAGGCTCAATGGGTATGTGTAAACCACTTGCACCGACCAGTGATCCATAACTGATTCAACAAAGGCCATGATTTGTGCTATCCTGCCTGTGGGAAGCGCAAATAAAATATCCCTTGCTGCTAATCGGAAAGAGTAGCCCATGTAGTGGCGACAGCGGGTTTCCTCTCAAACTCTGTGTGGTCCTTAACCATATGTCTGACGCCATATAACCGTAAATAAAATGTGTTGAGTGCGTCGTTAAATAAAACATTTCTTTCTTACATCGATTGACACACTACAATGTTACTGGAACGTTATCCAAACGAGATCAGTAATATAAATTAAAATCGATTATGGGTAATAAATAGGATATTAAAGTCGCTACCATGTTATATCATGTTTATATCCCTCGTGAAATAATTTTCATTGTCAATCGCTAGAGCTCGTGACATTTGAAATTTATACCACTCAAGACATAAACATGATACGGAATGGAAGTTCGTTTAATATCCTATAAGTACCGGTGTAAATGGAATGCAGATTCTAGGAGCAATAGTCCAATCAGACCTCCATTTCTTAGGAACCATTGTCCTACACGGACTTGTATACCTGGCTTATTTTTAATCAGTTTTTTCCTTGGACTTGTATTCCTACCGGATTTAAATTCCGTTTACGCCGGCTATATCATAATTTAAAGAAGACAAATAATCATTATCTTTTACATGTAATACAACGAGCAGAGTAGATTTAGTACTCTCATTACTGAACAGTACTCTTCTAATAACACCGAGCCCACACATTGGTATACGCCATTGTATTAGTGGAGATATCGGATTACCTGTGTATAGTGTTACATATAGTCTAGATGAGAAATCTCAAAATGTGACCCTAAGGAACCAAACTTTTTAACATTATTTGGATATGCTGATCCAAATTTGTCGGTTCCCAAGCTGGATTTTGAGTCCTTCACCTTCAAAATGGCAAAACAAAAATGGCCGCCACATGGTTACTAAAGTAAAATAATGTAATATTTTGGCTTATAAATGAGTATATTTATGATATTGGTGGCTATTCCTAAGTAATTTAGGTAAATAAATTGATATTTGATATTACTTTGATGTTTTATCAATAATTTAAAGATGGCCGCCATTTGTCTACTAAACCTGAAAATATAACATCTGGGCTTTTAAATCAGGTACTTTTGCTACATTGGTGGCTATTTTGTGTCATATAATTAATATTTGATATTTCTGTAATGTTTTAATTAGTAACATTATGAAAATTCCAAGATGGCCGCCAGATGAAATTTCCGAAAAAGTAACTTTTAGGAGCTTTGGATTCCCAGGCTGGAGCTCCACGCGGTAAGACGTGTTTGTTCCGCTTGTGCACACTGCACGTGCTTTCGTGTGCTCGACTTGGGGGTCCTTCATTTCGTTGTTTTTGTCAGCGAAATGAAGTTTTCTACTGGGATGTATGCGGCCATTGGAACTGATTGAACGCTGGAACGCTTCTCGTTTCGACAGCCTGCACCGCCAGGTTGGATTCTTTTTTAGCGAGATTCCTTGCCTCCACGTCATTTCTCCGTCTGACTGTTGACTTGGGTTTTTTTCGTGACTCGTATGACGGCCATTCTGAAGAACGCCACGGTTGTTCGCGTTTAGTCTCTACATGTCCGAGCCTGTCCTAGCAGCACTGGAATATTGACCGCCCCACTCTAAGAAGAAATAGGAAGCGGGGTCGGCCCCTACTACTCTTTTTCTAGACTTTACCTTGCTTTATAGTGATGCCATCACCTATCCTCCGGAGTCGGGCCCGTCCGCACCACTATAGCCTACCAACCCATGACGACTGGACTATACCCTAGTCTGATACTCTCTCTCGTTCAGACGGATCCGGCTTCTCAAGATCTGTATTTCAGCACAGCACTACACCTTCAACGTCTATCGACTGTCAATCTAGGGGTTTTCTTGACGGGATGCAACCCATCTCGTCCCTTTAAGCTGTGCACCCAAACGGCCTTAACGAGGCCACTCGCGTGGACATATCGATCGGACTTTAAACTTTTAGATCTGCGTTCAAAATGTTATGTCGAAATTACTTCTTTTTTTTTAAATATTATTAAATAGTCCGATCCTCTCTTCTTTCTCTTATTTAATTTTGGACTGTCCTTCTAAAATGCTCCAAATTATATAAATATTCGGCCGAGCAGTCAATTCTTTTTTATTTTTGGCTTGTAACCTTTTTAAAAAAAATTATTTATTCTATTAACTTTTTTACTAATTGCTGTTTTCAAAATTCTGCCCATTTTCACCCCCCCCCCCCCCCTCCCCTCCATCCCGAGTCAGGCCACCGATCTTATCGGAGGTCGGACTCGGGATGGGGGTGTTCGAAACCCTAGTGGTATATGGGAACGTTAAACTAGTTATCATCATCATCATTAGGGGCATTGTTAATTAAAAGTGGGAAATATGGGTTTCTAAGAAAATTTGAACATGTTGATTTAAAAAATAGTGGTCCCCAAGCTGAATTTTAAGTCCTTGACCTACTAAATCTATATCACCAAACAAAATAAAAATGGCAAAACAAAAATGGCCGCCATATGTTTACTAAAATAAAATAATGTAATATTTGAATGAGTAAAGTTATGATATTATTAGCTATTCCTATCTCTTTTGTGTCCTAGAAATAATATTTCTGTGATGTTTTATTGAAAAATTCAGATGGCCACCATATTTTTACTAAACCCCAAAATGTAACATTTAAGCTGCTATTTAAAGTACCTTTGGTCCACATGGCTAATGCATAATTAATGCCATATAGAAATGTCACTTACAAAGCAAGGATATCTTTCTGTCCCATCACTCAAATGATCATTGAAAAAGTTCGGTATTTGGCATGTCCATTTATGCGTCACTGCAATTTATATGGTATTCATACATGTATCCTGGCCTTCACTGTGACTTTTGCAGCCACACAGTGTTGTACAAATTAATCCAGATTTTCTGCATTTGCATCGGATGGTCCTACATTGCAACATACCGGCCTCGGTGGCGTCGTGGTTAGTCCATCGGTCTACAGGCTGGTAGGTACAGGGTTCGGATCCCAGTCGAGGCATGGGGTTTTTAATCCAGATACCGACTCCAAACCCTGAGTAAGTGCTCCGCAAGGCTCAATGGGTAGGTGTAAACCATAACTGGTCCTGCCTGCGGGAAGCGCATTTAAAAGATCCCTTGCTGCCTTTCGTAAAAGAGTAGCCTGTGTGGCGACATAGGGTTTCCTCTAAAAAAACAGTGTCAGCATTACCATATGTTTGACGTCCAATAGCCGATGATAAGATAAAAAGGTGGCGTCGTTAAATAAAACAAACTTTACTTTACATTGCAGCATAGTATTTCCAAGTAAGCTGCTGGAATGGGACTCCGCGGCATCAAAATAGGCTGGTGAAGGAAGTTCTGGTATGGCACAGTGAGATTGTCTCCAGATCATTGTTTGATAATGAACTCGCTTTATGTGAAACTGCAGGGCATCGCTTGTTGGGGGCAAAGCTTCTGGTTTGCTGGCCTTGGAACAAAACATGTCGTGCTGCACCAAATTAGTCGGTTTGATTTACACTGTATATTCTGCACACAAATGTCTCTGTTGATTTTCTGATGGCATCTGTGAGTTCACCTACTCTAAGCCACTGAGTAAGTGATGGTCCGCTTTGAAGACCTTCCATGATGACCGCTTCGTGTGATTTGATATGTAAGAAGTCGTGTCGCATCCGGTAAGCGCATGCAAAGGAAGCAGTGATTTTGTTGAATTTGGTAGCAAGTTGTTGAATACCTTTTCGATGGGTATATATCTCTTTTGTTTTGACGTGCCTGACATCATCCAGAGGCTCCTGCACTGTACACGAGGAACATGGGAAACCAAGCAGCACAAGGACATCCGTATCTCTTGATGATACAACAACCATATTAAACCGTTCCAGGATAGCATGCAACACCAACTTAGTATCGGCCTCTTCGTGTGCAGCCCTCGGGGAAGCTAAATAGGTTAAGATGTTTGACGATTGAACTTCCTGTCCATCTACAAATCCGCCAGCAACAACAATTTCTGTATGATGCAGTGCGTTAGCAAGCAGCTCATCAGACAAGAATTTGAAAAGATCGGCCTTGTTCTCTTGTAGAACCATGAAATTTGACCAGGCTTTTTTGGTAGGGGTACATCACGGTCTTCTACAACACGTCTGATTGGCTGAGCTTTCTTTTTGCGTCGTACTCTAGTGTTGGACTTGATAGACTTCCAAATATCTATTAAAAAATGACATCCACTCTTTGATAACTGGTACCACTTTGCAGTACTGCCCGGATAAATGTGTTTGCTAGGTCACCAAAAAGTCACTGTATTAGGAGGTTTTCCAATTCCAACAACTAGTGCTTGCCCATCTATAATAAGGCATGATGCTTTATGTTGAAGATTAATTGTTTCAAGGCATTCAATACCTTCTGTTATTCTGTTAATATATCAGCCAGTACTGACTTGTATCCAGTGCGAAGTGTGCCATTCATTTCAGCAAGTGCTAGAGGCACTGGCATAAGCTCATGGTTCAGTATAGTGGGCGTATCAACAGGTCGGCCAGCTTCATATGCAATGATGAGTCACTGAAGGACATTTCTGTCTGCTTTCAAAAAGTATTTTTTGTATTTTTCTTTGCTGTCCTTGACTACACTATACAGTGATGCAAATGTAGATGCATTATTTTAAGCAGTAGATGATGAATGGAGACGACTGGATTGCATCTTGGCTCAGTCACAATTAATCGCTCTTGTACAAATGTGTCAAGTTGTTTTTGACCGAACTGTTTGGAACCAAGTAATGACTTCTTGATAGTAAAGTAAAGTTTGTTTTA
Organism: Gigantopelta aegis; assembly: GCF_016097555.1. Classification (NCBI taxonomy): domain Eukaryota; kingdom Metazoa; phylum Mollusca; class Gastropoda; order Neomphalida; family Peltospiridae; genus Gigantopelta; species Gigantopelta aegis. The sequence continues at coordinate 6,785,959 of NC_054701.1, forward strand.
TTTAACGACGCCGCTAGAGCACATTGATTTTTTATCTTATCATCGGCTATTGGACGTCAAACATATGGTAATTCTGACACTGTTTTTAGAGGAAACCCGCTGTCGCCACATAGGCTATTCTTTTTACGACAGGCAGTAAGGGATCTTTTATTTGCGCTTCCCACAGGCAGGATAGCACAAATCATGGCCTTTGTTGAACCAGTTATGGATCACTGGTCGGTGACTTCTTGATAGATTCAGTTGCTACATCCTTCGTCACAATATTTTGGAGTGAAGCAGAGTGCATCATTGGAAAACACACTGAATCTTTGGAATGTATCGACCAATAATTCCTCATCTTCGTTGTCCCATTTTTGTCTTGCTGTTGTACCCTCATTCTGATGAAGAGTGTGACCAGGACATAATTCGTACATTGAATATGTTTCAGTTGCTATTTGAGATCGCAGATCGGTTAATAGTCACGCTTTCTTGTCATCCAAGCAATCTGGCGAAGGGCCCAGAAATGGGGGCATAGCCACCATACTTAGTGCTAATCGACATTCAGAATTTTAATTTATTAATAAATACAATAAAAGTACATAGAGATGTACGTCAAATTGACTGGATTTATCTCGTTTCTGTTAATATTTACTTAGTTTTATCATATACACAGAAGAATGTGCTAACATCTGTTTTGGGGACAGGGATGGAGCAGCAAACGTGTCTTCCGATATCAACGAAATGATAATACTACAATGCACTTTTACTTTGGGGTCTGCTGTACGAATTTCGAAAACTCGAACTCCCTGATACTCGAACTATTTCGTCGTCCCCTTCAACTTCGAGTTAACGAAGTTCGACTGTATATATATATGTACATACACACGTGTGTGTGTGTGTGTGTGTGTGTGTGTGTGTGGATTTGTGGGTTTCTCTCTGCGTTTGTCTATATATGTGTGTGTTTGTGTGTGTGTGTGTGTGTGTGTGTTGTGTGTGTGTGTGTGTGTACGTACGTGCGTGCGTGTTGGCATCAGGGGTTGGAATATTTATTTTAATAGTATTAGGTTTTGTGAACCAAGTGTTATAAATGACATCATTATTATATTATGATTTATTCTCTATTTACAAGAAGTAGTCATATATCCCTCGACGATTAATTAACAGGTAACGTTATCTATACAAGACATTGAACGCAAATGTGTAGGAAACCGCCGCCTATACTTCTTCCTGTTCAATTAGGTCTTCAGTACAGTGTGCTGGTTCCAGCTGAAAGTAGTTCCCTCGCGAAATATATACCTCAGTGATCAATCACATACACAATCTCCCGCAACTCCTCAACACATGGTTTTCAAATGTTATCACGGGACAAATAAATTGTCCAAGATCAGTGGAGGTGTTCTGGATTGCATTTCAAGACGATTTATTTCAATGACTCGAGGTATATGCAATTAAAAAACACCAGTATCGTCAAATTTAGTAATCAGCTAATGGCCACACATTAGGCCCGTGGGACCCATAGTGCCGAGGTGTGTGTGTGGGGGGGGGCGGGGGGGGCTTGTGAACGTCAAATAGTATTGCCACGGACGTGCATATCGAGACAGACTAGCTGCCTTGATCTTCAAAACATAATCAACAAGCTGCCACGGACGTGCATATCGAGACAGACTAGCTGCCTTGGTCTTCAAAACATAACCAACAAGCTGCCACGGGCGTGCATATCGAGACAGACTAGCTGCCTTGGTCTTCAAAACATAACCAACAAGCTGCCACGGACGTGCATATCGAGACAGACTAGCTGCCTTGGTCTTCAAAACATAACCAACAAGCTGTCACGGACGTGCATATCGAGACAGACTAGCTGCCTTGATCTTCAAAACATAACCAACAAGCTGCCACGGACGTGCATATCGAGACAGACTAGCTGCCTTGATCTTCAAAACATAACCAACAAGCTGCCACGGACGTGCATATCGAGACAGACTAGCTGCCTTGATCTTCAAAACATAACCAACAAGCTGCCACGGACGTGCATATAGAGACAGACTAGCTGCCTTGGTCTTCAACACATAACCAACAAGCTGCCACGGACGTGCATATAGAGACAGACTAGCTGCCTTGGTCTTCAAAACATAACCAACAAGCTGCCACGGACGTGCATATCGAGACAGACTAGCTGCCTTGGTCTTCAAAACATAACCAACAAGCTGCCACGGACGTGCATATCGAGACAGACTAGCTGCCTTGGTCTTCAAAACATAACCAACAAGCTGCCACGGGCGTGCATATCGAGACAGACTAGCTGCCTTGGTCTTCAAAACATAACCAACAAGCTGCCACGGACGTGCATATCGAGACAGACTAGCTGCCTTGGTCTTCAAAACATAACCAACAAGCTGTCACGGACGTGCATATCGAGACAGACTAGCTGCCTTGATCTTCAAAACATAACCAACAAGCTGCCACGGACGTGCATATCGAGACAGACTAGCTGCCTTGATCTTCAAAACATAACCAACAAGCTGCCACGGACGTGCATATCGAGACAGACTAGCTGCCTTGATCTTCAAAACATAACCAACAAGCTGCCACGGACGTGCATATAGAGACAGACTAGCTGCCTTGGTCTTCAACACATAACCAACAAGCTGCCACGGACGTGCATATAGAGACAGACTAGCTGCCTTGGTCTTCAAAACATAACCAACAAGCTGCCACGGACGTGCATATCGAGACAGACTAGCTGCCTTGGTCTTCAAAACATAACCAACAAGCTGCCACGGACGTGCATATCGAGACAGACTAGCTGCCTTGGTCTTCAAAACATAACCAACAAGCTGCCACGGGCGTGCATATCGAGACAGACTAGCTGCCTTGGTCTTCAAAACATAACCAACAAGCTGCCACGGACGTGCATATCGAGACAGACTAGCTGCCTTGGTCTTCAAAACATAACCAACAAGCTGCCACGGACGTGCATATCGAGACAGACTAGCTGCCTTGATCTTCAAGACATAACCAACAAGCTGCCACGGACGTGCATATCGAGACAGACTAGCTGCCTTGATCTTCAAAACATAATCAACAAGCTGCGCACGAACAATTGTAGCCTCCTTCATTAACACTTATCATTTGCTGTCAATGTTAATAATATCAGGTTACAACTGATGACGTCTAGCTGTGTTTAAAATGTGTAACTCGAAACAGTTGCCATTCCATTCTCTGTATAGGCGTCTTTTCACCGTGTCAGTCAAAGGTTTGAAGCATTTGCATCTGGGTTTTTCGATATGGGCTGATGACAGATGTCAATTGTGGTGGGGTTTGTTTTTGTTTGGTTTATTCTTTTTTTTCTTTTTTCTTTTTTTCTTTTGGGGGGGGGGGGGGGTTGTGCATGTTCTAACTTAATTTCATTATTGGCTGCAATGTTAATGTCACTAGGATGTGTTAATATTAGGTGTGCACGAAAGACTTCCTATGTGGGTTGGCTGGGGGTGTACAGCATAAAGGTTGACGTTTAACAGCACACACACACACACACACACACACACACACACACACACACGTTATTATTGTTTAATTCATTCATTATTTTAGTTTTTTTCAATGACCTAATATAGTGTTTTAAAACAGTTCTGTCTAGTCTGACGGGAGAATAGTGTCTGTCAACTTATCACACATCCTGTCGAGACTGGTTCTGCGACTGATAGTAAGGATGCTATACAAGCACAAGCAAATACACACTGGGGGTGGAGGTGGGTGGGATGGCTGAGATCGAGTGCACAAAATTTCTAGTGGCTCTGTAGATATGCTTTTCCGTAAAATTGTGAAAACAAGATGACTAAGGTGCCCTAAAATGCATTATTCGGCATTCTATAAGTAAAATTAAAGGGACATTCCTGAGTTTGCTGCATTGTAAGATATTCCCGACTAATAAAATAGTTCTACGATTAAACTTACATGTTAAATATATGTTCTTGTTTAGAGTCTGTATATTCTATATGTTTCTGGTCGTCTTAATATTTGTAAGAAGCTCAAACTGGATTTTGTCTTCAAATATTTTCGTACGTACGAAAAAAGTATATTTTAGGAAATAAAATGACATTTAACCTAGTACAAATATGAGAACTAACAGACACACGTTTAATATACAGCCACTAATATTTTATGCAGAAAAATAAATTTGTTATGCAATTATAATCGTTAAAAAGTCTCTGTTAGTCGATAACATCTTAAAAATTGTAACAAACTCGGGAATGTCCCTTTAATCTCTGCCTTGAGATTTACTGCCAATAATTTGTTTTCCTTCAGAATTATGGGGGTGGGCTAGCATCCCCCCCCCCCCCCCCCCTCCGCTTTGCCTGCTATATCAAAGTCACAAGTATTATACGTCGCTATTTTTTTGTTACATGTATTTGTGATAAATAGCAACAAATACATCCTACACATAATCTTTGCTTTAAAAAACTCGTGAATGTTGAAATTGTAATACGCTATTATAAACAGAATCGGGTTCGGTACAAATAGATCCCTATCTTAACAGGTCGTGAAACCAGAGAATCCACACAACCTGGCAATTTCCAATTCGTTGTCGGCGGCTGAATTGGACCAACAGAGATACATGAGTTGAACAGACAGCAAACCTGTCGTCAACATCTTCATGATATAACGTTACGGAGTATTCGCTTCTACTGAACGCAGCATATAGTCCGTCGGTCGTCCTTTAAAGATTCTTCAATATATTTATAAAAAATAAAATATATTAAATTATTTTCTTGTAATTTTTATGGATATAATTTATTATAGCTGAATGTATACTGTTTACAAAAGTTAATAAATAATTTTGTCGGGAAACTTTTATTATGCATTTTTTAAAATATGCTCTTTTGTACCGCCGTAGCAATGGCCTAGTCTGAGGACATAACTGTAGGTGGAGCTGCATTGGAATATCGTGACGAACACCTGATGTTACGGCACATACGGTCGTACTAACTGTTTATGGACTATGACATGACTGCGCGTCTTTCAAGTTTGCACAACGTGTTTCAAGAGTGACACATTATCGTAGGTTGCTTTTCCCGTGATGATGGTCATCTCAGCACAAATCCCTTTGATCCGTGACTTGATACACTAACATTTTGATACACTAACATGTTGATACACTAACATGTTGATCTACTAACGTGTTGATCTACTAACATTTGTTTGAAGGCAGCAGCCGATGAATGGTTCGAGTCGGGTGTCGTTATACATTCCTCAATTCATCTTCTTTTCTTATTGTTTCACTCCCGTTAAAATGCGTTTAATTTATTGATTTAGTACTTCACATAGTAAAAAAAAAAAAACAGCAAACAAACAAAACAACAAAAACAATAACTAAAAAAAACCCCCCAAAACCCAATAAATCTCTCCCCTCCAAAAAATCAACAACAAAAAACCACCACAAAACAAAACAAAATGAAACAACACAAGCAAACAGCAATACGTGTTTTTATATCGAGTAAAACAGTGAAAAGACGTCGACGCGACATTGGTAGTCGTCGCACGCGTGTTCAATTACTGTTTCTAATGACTAGTTATTGGAAATATGTTTACCAGTCTAGTCAAACTGTGTGCCATGCCAGACACGACCGATTAATAATTCACTGTGCTTCGTCTGTTTGCAAACTGCCATTTGAACTTAGTGGAGAGCACACAAAACCAGTCTAATTTAATAGTCAGTCATTCAAAATGCAAGGACCCTCTAATACAATAAGTGATGAATTAAAAATGGCTTCCATTCTGTGTTGTGAATGCATAACTAGTAAGAAACGTGATATTTGGCATGATTATACCCGTGTATATTGTTCACAAGCTACTTAAATAAGATAGTATTATTGTAGTGTTAGTATATATTCCCAATCTTCTGTTTCTGTATAACGTGTATAAATACGTGCGAGGGGTATAGTAACTTCGTAGCAGTCGTTATGCGGCAAATTAGGGAGTGCCTCCAAAAGCGTCTAGTCTCATTCATTTGCAGCACAAACATGGACTGGTTATTATCCGTATATATGTGATTCACCCATGGGAATTCTTTTCTTCGCTGTTTTGCATGTTAATATGGTGGACAGTATATCAGAAATGGGGTAATCGTAATCAGTAATTGATTGTAATCGATAACATGTGTTCATGTAATCGCCATACATTGTTTGAGACTGCTATGTAATCGCAATCGTAATCGATTACATTGCTAATGTAATCAACGATTACTTTCATGATTACTTATAAGTTACCAAACCCCTTAGGTATGTTTAGCATCAACGGCAGCACTGATCAATCAGTGTTCATCATAGAACGGATATTCCTTTGTCTTCTACTCTAATAGTAGAACTGTCCGTATATACTAATCAACCCAATTGAAAGTTAGCATCAGTATTGCATTTTATAACAAAAACATAATAAATTATAATTTAAAATACAATTATATTTTACCTAGAATGTGCTTTTAAATAGTTTAGAATTTTAAATGTTTGGAGTGTCTCGTGGGCTTTTTGACCGGATGCTGTACTTTATAACCTTTGTATATATTCATATATTTATACTCTGTGATTTGCGTACAGCATCTGACAATAAAACAACTTGTCTACTACTTCTTCTAGTACTACCATTTACCTTAAAAACAGGGAATTATCATGACTGGATTATCAAATCAATGAAACAAAGGAGGATGAATATTTTTTTAACAACACCACTGAAGCACATTGATTAATTAATCATCGGCTGTTGGATGTCAAACATATGGTTATTCTAACTCGTAGTCAACAGAGGAAACCCGCTACATTTTTTTGTAATGCAGAAAGGAATCGTTTATATGCACTTTCCCACAGACAGGAAAGCACATACCACGGCCTTTGTTCAGTTGTGATGCACTGGTTGGAACGAGAAAAACCCCCAATCATTTGAATGGGTTCACCAAGGTGGTTCGATCCTGCGACGCAAGAACCTCAAGCGAGCACTCAACCGACTGATGTAAATCCCCCCAGGGGGATTAAGCCACACATTCCCATAATGGAATCTATATTGTTTTCGTTTGCTATAAAAGCACCTGAATGAATACAGTATTCTAGCATTTGATAAATAGGGCGTTAGATTTGCCCTGCCCCAGTTTGTGCCGCCCTGCTGTTTGTTGCCATTGTGACCTTAATTATCGTCGCCCTGCCATAATTCTTTGCCGCACAAAAAATAGTAATAAAATGAGATAAAATGTTTTAAAATATTGCTTTCCTCACAAAGCGTGTAGAGTGTTATCAACTAAGAAACGCTTGACAATACCTCATTCGGTCACAGGTGTGAAAGTCCACCAGCAGTACCGTGACAAGATTGTGTTTCTTTTGTTCGTCGTTACGACTGGGTATATTATGATTTACTTCCCTGCTACCATAACAGTATCCCGTAAAGATAGCAGTTCACCAAACAGCATCTTCACGGGTCAAATTCCGAGGTGCACCAAACTTTTAATCTTAACCCTTTAATGCCCGCCCGTGACCAAACTAGCATGAATTATATATATATATATATATATATATATATATATATATAATGTTTTATTTGCAGATATTGCCTGCTATCAGCTTTTGTAATTAATGTAAGTTTTTATTTACAGCTTGCCTGCTGTCAGCTTATTGTGTAACTAATGTTTTATTTTATTCTTAGCCAGGTCATGACAAACAATAGGCTGGTAACTTGTAATTGTGGTAATCGTTTCTTTCAGCTTACACTATACTTACGCACGTTACTTGCCTTGCATGTTAACTATTGTTCTCAAACTCCTCTCCCAAGCCCATCAGGGAATAAAACGACTTGTCTCTAGTGTTCACGTTTATTTCTCCTGCTAAGATTATATTGTCAGGCCAGATTTCATGTTTAAAGGTGGAACTGAAAGTATTATTTGAAACTAGATATTATCTGAAAGGTTAGTCTGTATTTTTCTTTTATTTAATATATGTATGTTTTGTATACATGCATTGTTAGTTAACACTATTAGAAAGTACTGTGGCTAGTTATTGTTTAATTACTTTATGAACGTATAAAGTAATGAGTATTTATATTGGGTATATAGATTATATTACACTGTATAAATATTTGTTCAAGATAGCTGGCTTAAAGAAAACCTACAATCTGAATGTCATGTTAATTGTGTATTTGTATGTGTATGTGTATATGTATGTGTATGTGTATGGGTTTTAGTTCATCGTGTTTAACGATATGTGATGTATTAACTGTGTAATTGTCAATAGTTTCTTTTATATGTCTTGTATTTGAATTGTAGATTGTCCTGTTCTCTTTCTGTGTGCTGGAGAATCCAGTTTATCTTACACCCAGGTGTCATCTACCTGGTATGAGTTTTTATGTATTATGTTTGTCAAATTTCATTTTTATGTATAACTGTGGTATATGACCAGTTGTATTTGTCATGTTCATCAAGTGTACTTATTACATGTATTTGCTTTATGTTATCGAATGTTTTTATAGTTTGGCATTCAATACTTAGGATTTAAAGCTGGATAATTCAATTTACATTATTTATTATTTTTATGATGAGATGAATATGATTAAAAGATATACATTTGCTTAAATTGTGATATAAATGTTATATGTATACGTAAATTATTTTATACTTTGATTCTACATGTATTCTATGATGTGATATTTATTTATGTTTTATTGTTCTTGTGGGGTGTTTTTTCTTGTCTTCATTTTGTGTGACATCGGATGAATTGTCTGAACCCACCCGTAGCTGTTTTCCTTCCTGTGTTTTGGAAATGTGAACAATCTGATACTGCTATATATATATATATATATATATATATATATATATTGGTTTGTAAGTAAACATAGCATCATTTTAAAACACTTTTGAGGTTGTTTAAAAAAAAAAAAAAAATGTTTTTAAATGTACTCATATGAGTACATTGGGCTGTACTCATATGAATACAAAAATAATTGTTACATCCGATTTCAAAAATATATGTTACAATCGGAGAAAAAACATATCCAATTCATTAAACACAACATTAGAACAATGTAATAGTTCCAGAAGTGCAGAGAAAAGACTTTAAGGTAAACATGTTGCCGTAAGTGCATATTGTACTCAAAAGAGTACACATTTAAATTTTTGTCTCTGTTTAAATATAAGTTTAATCAGTCAGGTAAATTGTACTCATTTTGAGGATACTGGGCATACATGGAAATTATTATTAGTTATTCATTAGAAATATTGATCTAGAAATAGTGTCTGTGCCTATATAGTATGCATTCATGTGAGTACACTGCGCATTAAAGGGTTAATTGTTCAGTTGATACTACCAGTCATGCCATTGGCGATAAATGTGACATGACTTCTTGTCATAAAGTGTTTCATCTCGCCAGTAAATACATGTCATTTAACTTGAACTAATATCTGTGTATCTATAATTATAGTTTAAACATGTGCGAGGTCTTACACTATAGTTAATAAAACTAAGATGACGAATTTTGTGCGGAATTAAAAATGAATGAATGAATGAATGTTTAACGACACCCCAGCACGAAAAATACATCGGCTATTGGGTGTTAAACTATGGTAATGCAAACAAATAAAGTGATGATCAACATCAATATAAAAATTCAAGATTTAAACAAAAACACAGTGTAAAGAACTGTGCAGAAATACAAATATCACAGATAGGTATTGACTTTTACTCAAAACTTCAATTTTGTGCTGTATTGGCCATTCTCAAAGAGAATGTTACACCCCAGCACCACGGCGAGGTTACAGCACGCGCAGGGGTTTTCAAAGAGAATGTTACACCCCTGCACCATGGTGAGGTTACAGCACGCGCAGGGGTTCTCAAAGAGAATGTTACACCCCAGCACCACGGTGAGGTTACAGCACGCGCAGGGGTTGTGCGGAACTAGATTATATCGGAAACTAGCAGCTTTATTTAAACGCTGTGTATAGCAGTTTTAGCCACATATGTATGTTAGTATTGTTACATATGTGGTCTGACGTGGTGATGTGCACACTACTTTATCCAGACTGACATAAGATGTAGCTATTTGGCCAGATTTTCCTGCCGAAGTCGCTAAATAAAATAATATTATACTATTGTCCTGCCATATGACAATATACAGACGGATTGAAAAGGACAGACCCCAGTGTTTAAACACTACAGCATATTTTTCACTATTAGAGCCGTTTATGATCACTGAGGTTAAACAATACTTATATTTTATTCTTTAGATTATCCATTTCCGTAGAACCAGAGTGTTTCTGGTCATTCTGTGTTTCTAATACCAAACAATGCACTTTTCATATTTTTGAAAACACACGTGCGTCTGAGAAGTAGCGGTTTATAGATTCGAGTTCCAGTCTGTTTAAGGACACGTCCCGTTTTAACGTCACATACTCTTATTTCACTCTACTGTGACTTTACCCAATTGAGTTACAGGTTTGTAAATTGTCCGGGTTTTTTACGGGTTAAAAGTACTGAAAAGGCTCATCTAAACTGAATGCACTACGTGTTTGCTGTCCGGTTACAAATATGGAAATACATTAGTTTCAAGCGTGAAGATTCGAAGGAAGGAAATGTTATATTTAACGACGCACTCCACACATTTGTATTTACGGTTATATTGCGTCAGACATATGGCTAAGGAGCACACAGATATAGAGGGGAAACCCGATGTCGCCGCTTCATGGACTACTCTTTTCGATTAGCAGCAAGGGATCTTTTATATGCACTATCCCACAGACAGGATAGTACATACCACGGCCTTTGTGGCACCAGTTGTGAAGCAATGGCTGGAACGAGAAATAGCCCAATGGACCACCGACGGAGATCGCTCCTAGACCGACCGTGCATCAAGCGAGCGCTTTGCCACTGGGCTACCTCCCGCCCCGCGTGTAGATTGGATGCGTGCGTCTATAAACGCATGGGGCCAGACGCAATGAGATAATTGTATGTGGTGTATATGCCCAAAACACAAGCCGCAGACACAGCCGTGGAAGCTGTCGGACCCCACGCATCCTGTTGATATGAGCTTTAATCCTTTGTTTTTCCAGTCACATTGTTTGAATAGCTTTCATACTGATCAGTTCTTGTGCACCAAAGATTCTACATATGAGAATCGTGCTCCATACTATCAAAGACCATCTACCGCATTTACCATCGGCGTGGCATTTCAAGCCGACAACTGACAGAAACGTGTTGCAGTGTCATTCAACAAGGTTTAATTTTTTTTATCTCCTTTCAATTTGCCAGTTAACAAATATGTCGTTGATAGTTAAAAAGGGTTTTGTCAAAGGTGTATACTATTGGTTCCTGCTAAAATATATTTTAAAGATTATACTTTGAACTACATGCTCATAAAGAACTAGCAGCAAATATTTTCGGCATTGAACTTACCAATGTTTCGTTTTAAAGGGACTGTTCTGAGTTTTCAGCGACTGTTAAGATGGTGTCGACCAACAGAGGCTTCGTAACGACTGTAATCACAAATTAAATATATTTTTCTAATTAAAAAAAAGTTGGTGTATATTAAACGTGTTTCTGATCTAGGTCAGACTTCATTTTATCAAATCCAGTTTGGACTACTTACTGGTAGTAGGACGTTCAGAACACATTTAATATACACTGATATTCTAAACACAAACATGTATTTAATATGTAATACTAGTCGTTTTAAAATGTTGTTAGTCTTACGGTGCAACAAACTCGGGATAATCTGTTTAATATCTAACGAATACTTTGAAATATTCAGTTATTTATGTGTAGGCGGTTTTTCGTAGAGCCACACATTCACCAAAATGCTACTTTAAAAATAAAAATGTCATTAAGATGTACTGACATTGCTATCTAATGCTAAGAAATATTCAGTGTCACCTGCAGCTGAACCATTTCCTTATTAGAATAAATATTATTGGCCACTGGTAGGCGAATCATTTTCCCCATGTTGCTGTTTTTGTATTGTATTGTAACGAACGGAACTACAAGTGGGTCGTAAATTATATTTTTGAAAGGTTAATTCAAAACAATATATTCACTTTTAGTCTTATTATTAGTACGTATGTTATAAATTTAATTATAAAGATTGTATTCAATTTCTTTTACGTTCATCTGGGTATTAAAAAAATCATCCCCAAGGTTATGTGTGAACCGTTTCCCCGATTCAGTCAGTTTGCGATGATTGTTTTTTGGTTCATACCCAGATGAACGTAAAATAAATAAAGAGACAATCCTCAATTGCTGTCTGAAAAACGTAGCCATAGAAGACGAATACAGGTGATGTGGACAATAGTATTATCACTGGTGTGGAGTATGACAATAGGGTGAATGTATCCTGAGCACACTATATTTGAGAAACAGTTGCACAACATCTAACTATCGTTCGATAGGGGGCGGGACGTAGCTCAGTGGTACAGCGCTCGCTTGATGCGCGGTCGGTCTGGGAACGATCCCCATCGGTGGGCCCATTGGGCTATTTCTCGTTCCATTCAGTGCACCACGACTGGTATATCAGAGGCCGTGATATGTGCTACCTTGTCTGTGGGATGGTACATATAAAAAATCCCCTGCTGTTAATCGACAAGTGCAGCCAATGAAGTGGCGACAGCGGGTTTCCTCTCTCAATATCTGTGTGGTCCTTAACCAAATGTCCGACGCCATTTAACCGTCATTCTGGCTCCAGCCAGCCAGTGCACCACGACTGGTATATCAAAAGCCGTGGTATGTGTTATCCTGTCTGTGAGATGGTGCATATAAAAGATCCCTTGCTGCTAATCAAAAAGAGTAGCCCATGAAGTGGCGACAGCGGGTTTCCTCTCTCAATATCTGTGTGGTCCTTAACCATATGTCAGACGCGATATAACCGTAAATAAAATGTGTTCAGTGCGTCGTTAAATAAAACATTTCTTTCCTTTCATACAACCGTAAATAAAATGTGTTGAGTGTGTCATTAAATAAAACATTTCCTGCCTTCCTTCCTATCGTTCGATAAATCAAGACAGTTGTAATTATTCAGCACTCAATGGGAATAGTAAAAGAGGAAGCTGCAGGACTCAGTACTGGACACGTTCACGTGATTGCACGTGACCAGGTGTTATTAAAAATCGCAAAAGGGGATACCTTTGGATAGGACTGCTTTGTTGTCATGATGAGTAGTTCGTATGTCAAGATGTCACTGTAAATGTTAATCAGTACTCCTCTGGAATGGGATGGCTAGACTTTGGCTCCGACCTAAGCTGCCATACAACGCAGAGGCCTGCGGACCCTTTCCTGAAAGGAAACCACATTAAAAGTACAAATCGGGCACATAAGATAACTGCTCAAGTAACGTGCAATACGTTTAATATTATGATGATGAAATATGTTTTAAAGAGTGGTGAAATACCGCACATCACAGACTACAGTTTGAATTCTGTACTCTAGTATTACGTTCGATGTGCTGATATGACGTATGTGAATATCCTATGATACATGGACTAACTGTCACGCGCTAGATCACTACAACTCTGTACATGTGATGTTGCCATGTGGCTGTACACCCACGAGACATGCATATGCTACAAGGCAAACGAGGAGGATGACATATGCATACATGTTACAGACGCTACTAAATAATATTAGAAAGAGCTAGTGATTAGAACTGTAAGACACAGACATCAAACGTATTAAACTTTGTGGATTGCTTCTGACACAGGGGACTAATATACGCATCTCAATGCATCTAGGGGGCGGGACGTAGCCCAGTGGTAAAGCGCTCGCTCGATGCACTGTCGGTCTGGGATATATTTCGTTTTGTTTTGTTGTTTTTTAATAATAAATGATCGAACATGTATATAATAAATATACCATTTCATAGTATTTTTTCGAATAATATTGTTATGGCAACTCTAGATGTGTGAAAACCACCTACGAGGATCGATCTCACACCGACCGCGCATCGAGCGAACGCTGTACCACTGGGCTACGTCCCGCTCTCAACGTGGAATACATTGATGATGTGACGCCTGTACAGCATACAATGAATGAATGTCGAGCAGCAGTTAGTCTACTGAGACCTACATGGAAGATGTGACGCCTGTACAGCACACAATGAATGAATGTCGAGCAGCAGATCGTCTACTGAGACCTACATGGAAGATGTGACGCCTGTACAGCACACAATGAATGAATGTCGAGCAGCGGTTAGACTGCAGCCTACATGGAAGATGTAGTACAGCACACAATGAATGAATGTCGAGCAGCAGTTAGTCTACTGAGACCTACATGGAAGATGTCGCGCCTGTACAGCACACAATGAATGAATGTCGACCAGCAGTTAGTCTACTGAGACCTACATGGAAGATGTCGCGCCTGTACAGCACACAATGAATGAATGTCGACCAGGAGATAGTCTACTGAGACCTACATGGAAGATGTGGCGCCTGTACAGCACACAATGAATGAATGTCGACCAGCAGATAGTCTACTGAGACCTACATGGAAGATATGGCGCCTGTACAGCACACAATGAATGAATGTCGAGGAGCAGATAGTCTACTGAGACCTACATGGAAGATGTGACGCCTGTACAGCACACAATGAATGAATGTCGAGCAGCAGATAATCTACTGAGACCTACATGGAAGATGTGACGCCTGTCGAGCAGCAGATAGTCTACTGAGACCTACATGGAAGATGTGACGCCTGTACAGCACACAATGAATGAATGTCGAGCAGCAGATAGTCTACTGAGACCTACATGGAAGATGTGACGCCTGTACAGCACACAATGAATGAATGTCGAGCAGCAGATAGTCTACTGAGACCTACATGGAAGTTGAGTTTGACCGATTTAAACAGATATAGATAAGTTCTGTTCGCACATATCAGTGTAAATAGAAACCATTTCGCCGACACAGGAGGTACTGAAGTGATCAGGTATGGGTGTTAAAACGACCGCAGTGGCCATTGTCTGATGGCTTTGATTAATAAGCGAGACCTGCATCCATATAACCTAATAACTACATTGCGTGTCTCTTGTGAAATACAAAACGGTAAATGCATTTTAATTCTGTGATTTTAATCCTATACTTTCATATATCCATTGCCCACTTCACTTTGATGACAAGACTTCTTCAAATAAACTATTTGACAAGATAAAGGGAATAAAACGAAAAAAATTATTAAAAAATAAAAAATAAACGCCAGCAAACTGAGCATAACTTCAATTGTCAAATATAGTAATAATACTGATACTGAAAAGAAAAAAACAAAACACTTAAGAGATGATATTTCTACAAATATTGATTCAGTAAACAATTAACAAATTAGTAAATGCAATTTGAACATATAATATCAAATAATAAAGCCTGATTATAGAAAGGAATGTAGAACAGCAAGGTACCATTTTTTTAAGGCGTAAATCTGAGAGATAAAACCATTATTCATAATCAAAACCACATCTCGGCAGAATGCAGACGAATGGGCATTTGGAAATATAATGATTAATTCCATGCATATCTGTCCAGTGCCTCGTTTATAGGAAGGGACGTGACGTAGCCCAATGGTAAAGCGCTCGCTTGATGCGTCGTCGGTTTGGGATCGATCCGCATCGGTCGGCCCATTTCGCTATTTCTCGTTCCAGCCAGTGCACCACGACTGGTATATCACAGGCCGTGGTATGTGATACCCTGTATGTGGAATGGTGCATATAAAAGATTCCTTGCTACTAATGAAAAATAATGTAGCGGGTTTCTTCTCTGAGACTATATGTCAAAATGTCCAAATGTTTGACATCCAATAGCCGATGATTAATGTGCTCTAGTGGTGTCGTTAAGCAAAATAAACTTCGTTTACAGGAGGACAGCCAACACGGCGTAGTTATTACTGAACAATACATTATTTTTGAACACTCAAATATGACTGCCACTCCCAGACTAGTTTACTAAATCAAAATTGGCTCTTTGGAATAAATATAGCTTTGATGACATGCAGTCGTAAATCACAGTCAAAACAATGATGGAACCAGGTGTCCGTGGAAGGTGAGCATATCCTGCCCCACGTGTGGTACCCGCCATGAGTACTGCCACTACAGCTGTCAAGTCCTTCACTTCATCCATAACGATAAACAAAAATGTGCAAGAGTTTCCCCAAAGAGATAAAAATAAAATAAAAAAAGGTATGCACAGGTTCAACATACGGAATAGCATCAGAATAATGAAGTTTAATTACCAAAAATAGTTTACTAACAAATTTCACAAATTTATTGGGAAAAATGTTAGGAAAGTGTAAAATAAACAAAGGGAATTATGGAATGTACTTAATTAAACGAAAAAAAGGTGTACAAATGAAATATTTTAATTTTTAAAAGACAGTGATGAAACTAGTAATGATGAACTTGATATCAGTTTTGAAAATAATATTCTTAAAGATGATATTACTAAAGATAAAATTCAATCTGCTGTTAGAAATCCCAAGTACAACAAAGCCATATGACATTCCAAACGTATATCTTTAATTATTATATAATGGAAATATATTTATATTCTTATTGGTCAAAAACCAGTCACATGACCGTCCGTAACTAGGGATATTGCCCTGAAACGGCCCCACCGGTCCGACCAAAAGTGATATTGTCCTGGGAGATTTAACCACTCTTGCTGGTCATAGTGTCTGTAATTTAATTTTTGTTTTAATTTAATTTTAATGTTTCAACTGTTTATTTCCGCATTCCTCTGATAGTCATACAGCGTCATAGGATTACGTGACGTCACTAAATCCCACCAGTTTAACGCATTGCAGGACATTATAAGCATTGGCGTATTTCGATTCTGAAAAACAACGCAGGAACGTACGAGTCTTATTATGTAATAAAAGAATTATTGACCACATTTCTGGCAATATCATGTTTTATGGACCGAATAAATTGATACTGACCTTGGCCGTTGGCCCCGGTCAATATCAATTTCTTCGGTCCATAAAACATGATATTGCCCTCACTGACGATCAATTAGGAGATAACCATATGGAGTTTTTAGATTTGCGAGTGTTATTGTCTATTTTATCCCGCAAATGTCATTTTTGAAACATGAAATGAAACATTTGCGGGCATCAAATGGACAATAACACCCGCAAATCTAAAAACTCCATATGGTTATGTCCATTGTAAACTGAATCGTTTTTCAACAGAACTGTGTATTTGCTATTATCTAACTGTAGACCCTTGAATCATCAACTTCGCCTGTTCCAATTGTTAATGACATCACTTTCTAATGACGTCATAAGTTTTCCGGGTGTTATTGTCTATTTGATTCCGGAAAAAGAATGCAATTAACCAATCACAATACAGAACACACTCCAGTCAGTTTATAATAATTGATAAATATGCTGAATTTAAACTGATCCCCATTTTATGGAAAAAAAAGAACCTATATAATATCAATGTTTAACAACTGTAAAATACAGATGGCTGGCATTATTAAAGTTTTGCAAAAGAAAAAGATGCGATCTAAAAGAATATAAACCTGTATTAATTTTAAACTGTTTTGAAACAAAAACAAGAAAAAAACGTTTTCACATCAATTTTAAACAAAAGAATAAAGCAGTTATTCGAATCAACAGACTCACTTAAAGAAAGTGAAGCTGGTTTTAAAAAAAGATTAAAGTAGATATGACCACATTTTCTCCTCAAATACATTACATAAAACAGTTAAAGGGACATTCCTGAGTTTGTTACAATTTTTAAGAGGTTATCGACTAACAGAGACTTTAAACGTGTGTGATTACATATCAAATATATTTTTCTGCATAAAATATTAGTGGCTGTATATTAAACGTGTTTCTGATCGTTCTGATATTTGTACTAGGTTAAATTTCATTTTATTTCCTAAAACATTATTTTTTCGTACGTACGAAATTATTTGAACACAAAATCCAGTTTGGGCTTCTTACAAATATTAAGACGACCAGAAACAAACTGAATATACAGACACTGATATTCTAAACAAGAAAATATATTTAATATGTAAGTTTAATCGTAGAAATATTTTATTAGTCGGAAACATGTCCCTTTAAACAAACAAGAAAACCGTTTTGTCTCATTTATAGAGGATTAGGTTTGTAGAAAAAAACGTGTTAAATTTAAATATGAATGGAAAATTCCCGAGAATTATACAAAGGCATCAACATACTATATGTTAATCATAATTAAAATTTGCTTTATCAAAGCAGTGTATGCCAAGGTGGTAACTTTCTTCAGGTCTGTTCTTTATCAAAACAGTGCATGCCAAGGTGGTAACTTTCTTCAGGTCTGTTCTTTATCAAAGCAGTGCATGCCAAGGTGGTAACTTTCTTCAGGTCTGTTCTTTATCAAAGCAGTGCATGCCAAGGTGGTAACTTTCTTCAGGTCTGTTCTTTATCAAAGCAGTGCATGCCAAGGTGGTAACTTTCTTCAGGTCTGTTCTTTATCAAAACAGTGCATGCCAAGGTGGTAACTTTCTTCAGGTCTGTTCTCTATCAAAACAGTGCATGCCAAGGTGGTAACTTTCTTCAGGTCTGTTCTCTATCAAAGCAGTGCATGCCAAGGTGGTAACTTTCTTCAGGTCTGTTCTCAATCAAAGCAGTGCATGCCAAGGTGGTAACTTTCTTCAGGTCTGTTCTCTATCAAAACAGTGCATGCCAAGGTGGTAACTTTCTTCAGGTCTGTTCTCTATCAAAACAGTGCATGCCAAGGTGGTAACTTTCTTCAGGTCTGTTCTTTATCAAAACAGTGCATGCCAAGGTGGTAACTTTCTTCAGGTCTGTTCTTTATCAAAGCAGTGCATGCCAAGGTGGTAACTTTCTTCAGGTCTGTTCTTTATATATTTGAACAATCTCGAAGATCTGATATCGATAAACAATGTAACGGTATAAAATTGAAATATGAAACAACTCTGATCTGTTGACGCCAATTACTTCGCTACTTTATTTATACTGACGACACAGCTGTTTCAGCAGACACTCCAGATTCCGAAATATTTTAATGTTTTCTCAGAATATTGAGATAATTGTAAATTAAAAGTTAACATCGATATTATCTTTGGAACCAAATCACGGCCAAATACATAATTTAGTATAAATATAATAAAAATAGATACAGTAGACAGCTATAAATACAGAGAAATTTTACGTTTAAAACAGAGGTTATTTTATCAATAACAATACTAGTAGCACAAGATAAGAAAGTTTTAACTCTTCTAAATATTAGAATTAGAAACTTTAGCTGCCATATTTATTGATTGAGAACTAATTTGAAAACACCATTGTCTATATACTTCTGTGTGTTTAAAATGAGGGGATTCCGTAACAACCAGATTATTGAATTTATAGATATATTTTCAAATAATATCCAAGTCATCATTTTATGTAAAATACTGAAATGTGAAATATACTCTATCGATATTTGTGAAAAACACCCATAAACAGATATAATTCTTAGAATATCTCTACTAAAGCGACTTAGCATAAACAGATATAATTCTTAGAATATCTCTACTAAAGCGACTTAGCATAAACAGATATAATTCTTAGAATGTCTCTACTAAAGCGACTTAGCACACTGGTAGAATTACCACGTGGATATTGTATATATATTGAACAAACAGTTAAATATTTGGAAAGATAGTTTAAGATTTTAAACGTATATTCCATTGTCTGTGATACATGGTGAATTCGGTATTCACTCTTTAGAAATTAAGAGAGAGAGAGAGAGAGAGAGAGATAGAGAGAGAGAGAGAGAGAGAGAGAGAGAGATGGGGGGAGAACTAATTAGAGAGTAGGGGGAGGAGGGGAAAGAGAGACAGAGAGACGAGGAGAGACATACAGACAGATAAACATATATATGCAGTGTTAAAAGGAAAAATAGCTTATATATTCTAATGATTAATCACTTATGGTTTTTCTCTTTTACTGGTAGTCATTCGTCAATGACAAGACGTTGTACTTGTGTATATCAACGTATCGTGAATTCCCACAAGGGCCAGGTGTATTCCATGTTTTGTTGAAGGGTATGTAGCCATTAGAACAAACAATGGATTAATCGATACACATGGGATACACTTGGCTAAAAGTCCTAACATGTTTAAAATGTAAAGTATTATATTGACAAACACGTTTTTCTCCGATTACTAGTATTTAAAAGGAGAACTCAAGTCAAATATGAGACTGTGCGTTGAAAAGATGCATACCCGGACCACCAACACATACTGATACTGTAAGAAATGAAAAACGCGTAACTTAAAAGTTAATTAATTTTTAAAAACGTGATTATTTCTGCTAACGTGGGGCAGCCATTTTGTTTCTTTTTAGTTGCGTGCGGTACTCTAGCTTGAGAGGACGAGACGTCAGCGCCTACCAAACCATGTACGCACAGTGTAAACAAACACAGTAATTTACGACAATACGCATCTCTTTGAACAACATGACTTGTAAAACAACATAAATGACTTGATAATATAATAAACTATTTAACTAAATATATTTCAATTTGCATTAACAGAACGAAATGGGGTTATATTATTTTTCTCTCTTAAAAAATCCACAGAAAAATGCATACTATTAAACCTATTGGTAGGCTATTTTGGAGCAATTACGACCACCCACGATACTTAAGTGATAAATCATGTACGTTTGTTTCTTCGTATCTAAGACTAATTCCTGACGTGACATGTTAAGTATTACATAACCACCGGCTCGCCAGAGGTCGTATTCAATGTGATAAATCAAAATGGCTGCGTCCGTTATATATCCTGTTAAAAATAAGTAGGGGATATTCCATTTCAAATATCAATAATTATAGAATGAAATAAGATATAAAACGCAAAATAAGTGCACAAAGTGCGTTAATGTTAACACTCAAAGAGCGTGAAAGAAAGCACGGATTGTGATTTAAAATTAAACACTTAGTTTGTGTGTACGTTGTGGGCACATTGTGGCAATATTCTTTCTTGAACACTAAATCATAACCTTGCTGTCACATTCTTTACAACATTGTGTAACTTTTCAACAATGCGACGTCTCTAACGTCAGGAACGTCGCAGGGCTGTAGGCATGCTCCAAGTTGACACCATCCAGAGAATTGTGGCCCATACACTTAATGTGTCACAATCAGTCATTAGCCGATTGTGGGCACGATATCGACAAACCAGAAATGTGGATGATCGACCCCGTTCAGGACGGCCAAGGACCACAACTTCCTAAGACTTACATTTCTTGGGAATGCAGGTCTGACTGCTAGGATTTCAACACCTAGCCGGACCTGCATTCCTAGAAAACCGAAATGCAAGTCATGTGGCTTACATGTATGGAAATTAAATTGCAGTAAAAAATAATAAAAACAGTTTAATTCTTTTTAAAATCAGTTTTGCGCATCTTGGCTGCAGGCACATCTTTCCACTCTTTCAAATTTACACTTTTTAAAATAACTCCATCTGTTGTCCACTAAAAAAGGGTGGTTTTTTTGGGGTTTTTTTTTTTTTGGGGGGGGGGGGGGGGTTAAACTTTGTTCCTACTGGTAAAACCTGAAAAATACAATTAATTTTTATAAATTAATAATAAAAAATTACATTTAAATGCATTTCATTATAATTTTATTCTTACTAAATATGTTTTATGTTTATTTAAAATAATCTATAAAAATATGGTTTTATTAAAACATCAGGTGCTTTTAATTGTATTTCACATGTTCTTCCAAAAACATCCATATAGTTTTTATTATATAATTTTGAAGACATGCTTGCAAATGTTTGTAAATGTGATATTCTGTACGCATAATGCAGTAGCTATCAGTTTGAAGTATTTTTGTAAATGTGATATTGTGTACGCATAATGCAGTAGCTATCAGTTTGAAGTATTTTTGTAAATGTGATATTGTGTACGCATAATGCAGTAGCTATCAGTTTGAAGTATTGTTGCTTTTAGATACTTGTTTTACCTCCTGATTCGTATGTCGTTGGTTATAGTTCGTTGCCTCGTTTTGGCGTCCTTGATGTTGTTTATAGCTCTTTTTCCAATGACTTTCATCATTGTGTCTACTCTTTTCCCAATTTTCTCATGAAGTGTTTCATTGGAAACTGTGGCTTCCATCTCATTGACTGAATGTCCAACATCATCAGGCATCATTGGTTCCCTATAATGTTATACTTACATTTTATGTTATGTGATATTTCTAACTGTGCTAAATTATATATATTATTTTAAAGTAGCGTTTTGCATTATACTTTACTCATAGTTATATTATTATGTGCTATTCTGTTATCAGTTTGATGTAATAATATTCATTAATAGAAGACATTGTGGAAAATATATGACATTAGCATAGCATTTATGCACGCCTTTCAAAGCACTCACCTCCCGTACATAAGGTAAAAGGGAGAAAACTTTGTGCTTGCATGTTTTGATGTGTTGTAACCAAATACAACTTGCTGTAATAATGTGTCCCATTCTGCATCACCGTTTAGCTTCAAAAGCACGTTCTCCAATGTTGATTACATCTCTCTGAAATAGGAAACACCCGAATTAGTACTTTTAACTACTATGTAAACGGATAAAACGTATCTCATACCTAAGAAAACATTATTTCACAACGTGTCTTTTATCACTTCACAAATTCTGTTGGATCCCAAGTTATGTGTGCATAATGCTCTCTACTCTCTCAAGGGAGATGCCAATAGCATTAGCTATCTGACTGATAGTCAATCGCCTATCATCCATCACCATGTGGTGCACACGGTCAATGTATTCATCGGTGGTGGCAGTTGCAGGCCGTCCAGACCTTGGGTCATCTTCAAGGCTCTGTCTACCCCTCTTAAATTCAGCTGCCCACGTTTGCACTGTTGCTAGAGCTGGAGCATCATCCCCTAATGCAGAAACCATATCAACATGAATGTCCTGGGGGCTAAGCCCTTCTTCTGCAGGTACTTGATAACACCACAATGCCAAATTTTGTCCATTTTCTCTACAAGTCGCTACTACGAATTGTTGAAGTTCTCTATGATCCAAAAAATGTGGGTTTAAATAAAGAATGCAGTTAGTAATCAGAAGAGTTGAAATTAACGCAGACAAAGTTTCATTGTTCTGGCATTACTCCTTCATAGTCAGCGTATGAACTTTTCAGCCTACCCTTTTACATTGTGTGTTTACATATTATACAAACAATGAAATATACATGTATCTTAAACCATAATTATACTAATATATAATTATTTTAGTGATCTGACAAAGGCCTTCGGTCGAGACATCGGGGAACGTTTTTTTTTAGTGTTTTTTTTTTATAAAATGCGAGTTATTATTATGATAACGATTATCACAATCGATCTTACTAAAATAAACGTGTAATAATAAATAAAAGAAAACGAAATATAATGGCATGGGCCAAGTTGATGTAGAAACAAGTTCTACATGCATATGAATATTACCTGTCAGTCCATTATACTGCGGGTGGTAGGCGGTGGTGTGCCGGTGGTGCGGCGGTGGTGCGGCGATGTACAAATTGTAGAGCATCGACGATGTCATCGTTGAGCTCGCGACCCTGATCTCTAATTAGTTTTTTGGGAAAACCGAAGCTAAAATAAAATATTACATTTAAATTCAGTACTGAAAGCATTACATTCATCAATACTATTTATTTAGTTTGCAAAAAATCAACATACATTCACTACATTAATTGTATACTTTTTCACAGAGGGCGGGACGTAGTCCAGTGGTAAAGTGTTCGCTTGATGCGCGGTTGGTCTAGGATCGAACCCCGTCGGTGGAACCATTGGGCTATTTCTCATTCCACCCAGTGCTCCACGACTAGTGTAACAAAAGCCATGGTATATACTATTCTGTATTTGGGATGGTGCATATAAAAGATCCCTTTCTGCTAATCGAAAATAGTAGCCCATGAAGTGGCGACAGCGGGTTTCCTCTCTCAATATCTGTGTGGTCCTTAACCATAAGACTGACGCCATATAACCGTAAATAAAATAAATGTGTTGAGTGCGTCGTTAAATAAAACATTTCCTTCCTTGTATACATTTTTATTTTAATAAGAGCTGCACATTTATATGAATTAAAACAATTAATAACATTCAACATTGTTTTAAATGTATGCTCATTAATTTTAATTTTATTTTGAAATAATTTAATAAAATTACCATACAAATAACTCCAGTAAACACTGGGCAACACCTGATGCTTGCTTCGTTGGCAAAGCTTTTGCTTGAGCCCATTTTGTTTAGTAGCACGTTACTGTGCAAATATATCTGTTCCCATTGCCAGTTTCCCTCAGAGGGCCAATCAGATATATGCGAATCTATAAAATATTTATAATCTTAATAATCTTAAAATATGCACGGACAAACAACAAATTTAAATGTTTGTCCGTGTTACAACTGGCTTTACAGTGTCTGGTTAGACTATTCGTAACAGACTGCATAGAAGTAACATCCACGCATGTCAACCCAACGTTACCCTACATTTGACACATTGCTGCCAGATGTCAATGGTGTACACGTCGTAGATATTGGGCTAACAGGCGATGGACTCAAGTAAAGTTTTCAGACGAATCCAGATTCACACTAGACTTCCATGATCGACGACAGCGTGTCTGGCGACGTTCCAATGAACGCTACGCCAACATCAACGTTCGTCCTCGCGAACGATTTGGAGGAGGGTTCGTTATGGTGTGGGGTGACACACCATGACTGCCAGAACCCAGCTGCATATTGTCCATGGGAGGGTCACTGACAACACCCTTTCAACGATCGTTGTGCCTTTCTCACGTCAGGCTGGACGCCATTTTGTTTTTCGGGAAAACAATGCCGCTCTCCAAGAGGAATGAGACAGGATCCCCGAAAATGTTATTAAACGTTTAATCCACGTCGGATTGGTGCGTGCTTGGCGAACCGTTACTAGTGCAAATATTGAAAACGTCAAATTAAGAAGCACTACCCCTGTTGCCTATCTGTGTCTCCTACGGACCTACATCTCTATCCTGGCTATGATAATTAATGTCCCTTGTCACATGACTGGTTATGTTTTACTATTAATTATTATAGCAATAAAATATAATACATCTCTGTTATATTGTGATATATTTGAATATCCCGTAGTTAGTTTGAACATTATATACTTAACTCCAAAAGAAACGCGAATACGTAGATTGGAGGTTTTGAGTGCACTCATTGAAATACGTCCCAAAGTTCTTAAAATAATCGTTTCTATGAAAAACTTAAACAATTCGTAAAGATGAGATTTCATGTTATTGACTTGTTAAAAATCGAGGTCGCATTGTCATTTGAAATGTCAAGGCCATGGCGCTTCTTCAATGGCGTCACATGCCACTCAAACATGTCCACTAATAGCGGGTGTGTCCGCCATTGCTGGCCATGACCGCCGCACACCTCCTACCCATGGAGAGGAAGAGGTTCCTGATGAAGGCCCTGGGCACGTTGTTGTAGGTGTCCACGACGGCCTGGCGGAGCTGCTGCTGTGTCACCACGGGAGCAGGGCGTTGGTTCATCATGCGCTGAACCTCGTCCCACAAGTGCTCGATGGTGTTCAGATCCGGGCTTAAAGCTGGCCAGTCCATTGTGATGATGTTGTGCTGTGCCAGGAATGCCTGGGTGGCCCGTGCCGTGTGTGGCCTGGCGTTGTCGTGCTGGTAAACCATCTGACGGTGACCCGCGAAAAAAGGCACCACCACAGGCGTGAGCACTTCGTCGATGTAGCGCTGTGCTGTGACGCCCCTGCCGCGTCCTCGGCCGTTGTTGTCGAAGATGACAGGTTGTACACGACGTCCCCAGGATATGGCACCCCACAGCATGACGGAAGGCCCTCCCCAACGGTCCCTCTCCATAACACACGCATCTGTGAAGCGCTCACCTCGACGCCTCCACACCCTCATACGACCGTCGGCCCTATCTAAGCAGTAGCGGCTTTCGTCGGAGAAGACGATGTTCTGCCACTGTCGGTTCCGCCACTGTCGATGCAGAACAGCCCAGTTGTGTCGTGCAAGGCGGGGTCGCTGTGTGAGACGTTGTCCAATGTACGGTCGACGACAGTTCAGATGGATGGCGATCAGACGACGTCGTACCGTGGTGTAGGAAACGGGGCGGTTGTGGGTTCCCACTGTCTGCCGGGCTGTTGTGGTGGCTGGTACGAACCGATCACGCATGTGAGTTCGGACGATGTAACGGTCCTGGCGCTGTGACGTCACTCTGGGACGGCCGCTACGTGGACGGTCGACGACGTTGTTGTTCTGTAGAAATCGGTCTATGAGACGGTAGATTGTCGAGACATGGACACCGAAAGCACGTGCAACCTGCCTGGCATCCATTCCGGCCTCCAAATTCCCCAAAGCTCTATGTCTGGAATCAGCGTTAAGTCGTGGCATCGTTGTATCGCTACTCGTAAAATGAGTTGAACATTGCTGTCTGGCGTTTCTTTTATACCCAGGCCTGGTAGTGTTTCACGTGCAATTCGCATCTTTCATGATCCACCCGTTTTGCATTCCAGATCGATTTTGGTCGTCAATTTCAGCACGTGCGTGACGTCACACTGTACTCGTTTTTTTCATGTGTTATGTGGAATTGGATACGCTGACAAGATGGCTATTGGTCAACTTAATCGATTTGTACATAGTTTATTCAAATGTGGGTTTTTTAATATTTTAAAATTTTCGCGTTTCTTTTGGAGTTAAGTATATAATAGCCGTCACATATAAACGTTTTGTTTAATTAAATATACCAATATACATGTTGATATTAAGCAATAATGTGCATTATATTTATCGTCTCCAAAATGTCCACCAGTCCAAAAGTCTCGCTGAAGCAATCCCTTAAATCTTGCTGGCGATTTAAAAGAAGAAAAAAAACTTTTCAAATTACTGTGGACAAAAGTTTGCAAAATGTTGGTGGACCAAAATGCACTGAATCTATACAGAATGTCATTATAATGTTAATTTAGTAATTTAAAATACTATGCATGCTACGATGTGTGTGTGTGTGTGTGCGTGTTTTTGGGTTACACGGCATGTGTTTTATGTTTGTTTATCTTTACGTTTTAGTTAGTGTATAATCATTGTATAGAGAAAAAGCCAATCTTTATTTGTTTCGTGTCGTTGAACATCAGTCCATTGCATTCGTTGCAAGATAACATTTAGCACTAACTAGAAACCGCTTGTAAGGAAAGCTTACGATCACTGTACGTCAATTTCGTTTCATTTCAACTTATTTTCGTACTTATATCCAATTAAGGTTCAAACAAAGTGGGTTAGTTGATAGTTGGTTAGTGGTTAGTTACAATGAGACAATCCAATATATTTTGCTGAGATGTTCTAACATGAGATGATTTAAGCAAATAAAATTGACACTTCGTCACTTGCAACTTACAAAACTCCAGCCTCCTTCACATAAAGGTAATTAAAGGGAGGCAACTTTCGTGAAAATATATAAACTGGAGTGTAAACAATGGTCTTGCATGTAGCTAAACAGAAACTCATCTCTCGGTTTGATATGCTACACTCACGAGCCAATGTTACCCTTCCAATATTCCATAACCATACTGTCAAGTCTGTTCAGACATCAACACTATAACATGAGGAGAAGTGGTACTCGTTTTCATTGAACTAAATCTGAACGTCAAACCCGTAACACGTGATCACGGTCTTATCTCGGTACAACGTAGAGTCGAAAGGGCATTTTGGTAAAATAGTGGTTGACTCCATACATCTCTATCTAGTGCCTCGTTGAGGAGGTACCTTGCTGGAGATTTCATCCATCTTACACCGCCACAAAGAACATTTTGGTAAAATAGAGGTGGACTCCATACATCTCTATATAGTGCCTCGTAGAGGAGGTACCTTGCTGCAGATTTCATCCATCTTGCACCGCCACAAAGAGCATTTTGGTAAAATAGTGGTCGACTCCATACATCTCTATCTAGTGCCTCGTAGAGGAGGTACCTTGCTGCAGATTTCGTCCATCTTACACCGCCACAAAGAGCATTTTGGTAAAATAGTGGTCGACTCCATACATCTCTATCTAGTGCCTCGTAGAGGAGGTACCTTGCTGCAGATTTCGTCCATCTTACACCGCCACAAAGGGCATTTTGTTAAAATAGTGGTGGACTCCATACATCTCTATCTAGTGCCTCGTAGAGGAGGTACCTTGCTGGAGATTTCGTCCATCTTACACCGCCACAAAGGGCATTTTGTTAAAATAGTGGTGGACTCCATACATCTCTATCTAGTGCCTCGTAGAGGAGGTACCTTGCTGGAGATTTCGTCCATCTTACACCGCCACAAAGAGCATTTTGGTAAAATAGAGGTGGACTCCATACATCTCTATCTAGTGCCTCGTAGAGGAGGTACCTTGCTGCAGATTTCATCCATCTTACACCGCCACAAAGGGCATTTTGTTAAAATAGTGGTCGACTCCATACATCTCTATCTAGTGCCTCGTAGAGGAGGTACCTTGCTGGAGACTTCATCCATCTTACACCGCCACAAAGAGGACGGCCACTACCAGACTAGGTTCTCTTAATCAAAATTAGCACCGGACAGAGCTCTTAGAAAAGGTACATATACTCTTCAAAAAAAGAAACGCAAAAGGGTACAAATGGGTTATAACTCCGATTTTATGTTTCCTACCGGTTCATGCTTTGTGAATATAAGGTCATTGCATGTCCCAAACACATTCCCACGGTTACATTCGATAAAACGCAGCTACTGTACAATAAAGTTCCAAAATGTGAATATTCGCAAAAACGCAGCCACGTGCAAACCATGTCACCACTGCACGTGCGTTGTCTGCATGTGCAACATGAACACCGACAGTATAAAAGTGCAGGGTGTTCGCTTGCCTGGCCTCTGTATCTGGCCGACAGTTGACAATCCAGGACATGCCACGTCTCAGTGAACCGCAGAGAAACAATGCCATCGGCCGACTAGACGCAGGCGAATCCAGAACGGCCGTTGCCAGGGCATTCCATGTGTCCCCAAGCACCATCTCCAGACTGTGGGACCGTTACCAGCAACATGGATCAACACGTGAACTCCCTAGATCCGGTCGACCACGGGTCACTACCCCCGGGCAGGACCGCTACATCCGGGTACGCCACCTTCGGGAACGATTGACTACTGCCACCTCCACAGCCGCAGCAATACCAGGTTTGCGCAGGATATCCGACCAGACCGTACGGAACCCCCTACGTGAGGTAGGAATTCGTGCCAGACGTCCAGTTCGAGGTGTCATCTTAACACCACAACACCGTCGACTCCGACTGCAGTGGTGCCAGATTCATCGACAATATGGCCTCAACTGCGATGGAGACAGGTGTGGTTCAGTGACGAGTCCCGATTTCTGCTCCGACGTCATGATGGAAGATGTCGCGTGTATAGGCGTCGTGGTGAACGTTATGCGGCAAACTGCGTGCAGGAAGTGGACAGATTCGGCGGGGGTAGTGTCATGGTGTGGGCAGCCATCTCACACACTGGCAGAACTGACCTGGTCCACGTGCAGGGCAACCTGAATGCACAGGGCTACATTGACCAGATCCTCCGGCCACACATCGTTCCAGTTATGGCCAACGCGAACGCAGTGTTCCAACATGACAACGCCAGGCCTCACACAGCACGTCTCACAACGGCTTTCCTACAGAACAACAACATTAATGTCCTTCTTTGGCCATCGATATCACCGGATTTGAACCCAATTGAGCATCTATGGGACGAGTTGGACCGACGCCTCCGACAGCGACAACCACAGCCCCAGACCCTGCCCGAGCTGGCAGCAGCCTTGCAGGCCGAGTGGGCCACCATCCCCCGGGACGTCATCCGTACTCTGGTTGCTTCAATGGGCAGGCGGTGCCAGGCAGTTGTCAACACACGCGGAGGCCACACCTGGTATTGACTCCAGATGACCTTGACCTTGGTGGTGTGTCCTATCACTTACTCACAATGGACTAGAGTGAATTGTGAACAATCCTGCAACATTTGGTAATTATCGGACTCACCATTCAATAATTAAATCAATTCTCCAAATGTTACGACAATGTGGTTTTGCGTTTCTTCTTTTGAAGAGTATATGTGCTGATTGGCGGAAATAGAGGTGTGATACCTTGTGGACCTCCAACAAAAAATCGGCCTGTATGGTAAAGTGTATTCCGAGTAATCTGACCGTAAAAGAGGAAGACGGACATCTGGACAGTTATGACGTCATATCTGACCAAATGTCCGTATTGCTATTTTACGGGCAGAGTACTCGGGGTAGGTAAAGTAGATGAGCCATCAGCTTTAAGACTGGTTGGTTGTTTGACATCTAGTATCGACCCGCACCCAGAGTCAGTGGTGACGCAAGAGTGGAGGATCTCCTCCAGAGTGGCTGTCCTCCTATATCCACTATTTTGCCAAATTACCATTCAACTCCGCGTTGTGCAGAGATACGGCCCTGATCACGTGCTACGGTTTTGTCGTTCAGAATTAAATACCTACTCAATGGGGCGATAGAGACCTCTTCACCGGTTTGCCTCTCACTAACACATTCCCAGTCTGGAGCTCCACGCGGTAAGACGTGTTTGTTTCGCTTGTGCACACTGCACGTGCTTTCGTGTGCTCGACTTGGGGGTCCTTGATTTCGTTGTTTTTGTCAGCGAAATGAAGTTTTCTACTGGGATGTATGCGGCCATTGGAACTGATTGAACGCTGGAACGCTTCTCGTTTCGACAGCCTGCACCACCAGGTTGGATTCTTTTTTAGCGAGATTCCTTGCCTCCACGTCATTTCTCCGTCTGACTGTCGACTCGTTTTTTTCGTGACTCGTATGACGGCCATTCTGCAGAACGCCACGATTGTTCGCGTTTAGTCTCTATATGTCCGAGCCTGTCCTAGCAGCACTGGACGATTGACCGCCCCTGTCTAAGAAGAAATAGGAAGCGGGGTCGGCCCCTACTACTCTTTTTCTAGACTTTACCTTGCTTTATCTCGTATCCTCCGGAGTCGGACCCGTCCGCACCACTATACCAACCCATGACGACTGGACTATATCCTAGTCTGATACTCTCTCTCCTTCAGACGGATCCGGCTTCTCAAGATCTGTATTTCAGCACAGCACTACACCTTCAACGCCTATCGACTGTCAATCTAGGGGTTTTCTTGACGGGATTCAACTCATCTCGTCCCTTTAAGCTGTGCACCCAAACGGCCTTAACGAGGCAACTCGCGTGGACATATCGATCGGACTTTAAACTTTTAGATCTGCGTTCAAAATTTTATGTCGAAATTACTTCTTTTTTTAAATATTATTAAATAGTCCGATCCTCTCTTCTTTCTCTTATTTAATTTTGGACTGTCCTTCTAAAATGCTCCAAATTATATAAATATTCGGCCGAGCAGTCAATCTTTTTTTTTTTGGCTTGTAACCTTTTTATTTTTTTTAATTTATTCTATTAACTTTTTTACTAATTGCTATTTTCAAAATTCTGCCCATTTTCACCCCCCCCCCCCCCTCCATCCCGAGTCAGGTCACCGATCTTATCGGGGGTCGGACTCGGGATGAGCATGTTCGAAACCCTAGTGGTATATGGGCACGTTAAACTAGTTATCATCTCACTATCAATTAGACTCAATGGGGCGATAGAGACTTCTTCATCGGTTTGTCTCTCACTAACAATTAGACTCAATGGGGCGATGGAGACTTCTTCATCGGTTTGTCTCTCACTAACAATTAGACTCAATGGGGCGATGGAGACTTCTTCATCGGTTTGTCCCTCACTAACAATTAGACTCAATGGGGCGATGGAGACTTCTTCATCGGTTTGTCC